>NC_135498.1:135343532-135643532 GCF_052857255.1 Amblyomma americanum | reverse complement strand
ATATCATCAGCACACCCAAAAATATTCTTATAACAAATGGGCACTGAATGCCTGCCGCATTCTTATTTGCCACTGCAATATCTGCCATATTCATTTAAAGAGCTTTGCAAAAGAAAATACATAAGATATAATACCACAATAAACAAGCTATGTCGCTCCTTCAGCATCATTGGGAAAGAAAGCTTAAGGTGACGACCGTACGAAAAGGTATTTGTTGGTTCGTTCGAAAGGCGTAACTATTTAGTTCACTCTTGTGTTATCTCTACAATATATAGGCGTTTACATCTCCAGGATATGCGTCCTGTGCAGTCAGCTAACTTACTCCTGAAGCTATGAATGAAAGCGCTCATGTTAGTAGAAGAAATTAGTCACGCCGTTCTTCGATTCAATGAATGGATGGATTCTAATTACACCTTTCTGTTCATATTGATTTTATTCATCGCATTCAAGAAATATACGTGGGCATATGAGAAATTCTGGTACATGTAGCCGGTTCACCTTGATTCCATTTCCTCCAAGGAAGAGGCTACGCAGGGCGACGGTCCGCGACAGCTCGTCCCATTCAGAGCGGCGCAGGTCCTCGATGCGGTTCTCCTGCAGGTTGAGCCACTGCAGGTGGCGCATGAGGCTGAGCGCGTGCAGCGGCGCTTGCGCCAGCGCGTTGTGGCCCAGGTCGAGCGACACTAGGTTGTCTTCGGCACCGCAGAAGGCGCACGCCAGTATGCGGCTCAGAGAGTTGTGCATAAGCCGCAGTGTTGACAGCCGCGTGCCGGCCAGTGAGTCATTCTGAAGCACCTCAAGGCCTGAGCGGACCAGCGTCACCTGAGTCAAATTCATCAGTAATTGTAGCGATCAACCAACCAACCAACCTATCACTCAAGCGAATAATCATCCTAACTGTCAAGCGATCAAAGAAGCGGCAGATCCAGCGCAACCACGAAGTCCATTGTAACTAGGCATGCAGCTTGGTACAGGTATAAAGTTTGGCATTGTATTCTTGCCCCACCAAGTGTACTGCGTTCACGATACTGATCGACCTAAAACCAATTCTGAGCTGCCGCCCTTTGCGTGACAGAAGCAGTCCCGGACAGTTCAGCGTCTCCTTTGGTGCCTCTTCCATTCCATATGCTCCATGAATAAGTGCAACTGATTACTTAAAGTCTATACACATGCGTTTCAAATTATTTACTGTGCAGATTTTTTGTTGCATAGCCTGCAGTCACGGAGGCTAACTGTTCTGGAGAGTGGACGTTTTTTAACTTATATAGAGTGCTGCAAAAATACTATTAAAACGAAAATCAAGAAAATAACTATTTTTGAAGGGTTTAGAGCGCGTAGTTAAATCAGGAAAATTATATCCTTTAAGTTGTAGCCCAGCCCACCTTTTTAAATTACACACTTAGCATGGTGATTCGTGGCATCAATCGTGAATAAAAAATAATGTTAGGCTCTTCAAAACGTATTTCCAAGGGTGCGGGCTGTGAAAATGGCGTCACTTAAATCAAGTACAGCCACCGCTTTCGTCCTTTATGATGTAGAGGATGTTGACGTGACGGTACAACGCGTAAGATTAACATTTCTCTAATTATCAGCGCGTCATAACCAACTTAGCTTGCTGGCAAAAATGCACTTTTCCCTTTCAATATTTTTACCTAAGATACCTCTTCAAAATTTTGATCAACTATTCGCTCCTTCGAGGTGAAATGGCCTTATTTCTCCCTATTATATCACCCCTTAATATCGAGAATTCAGAAATTACACACGTAAATAACAAACTAAGCAAGAATATTCGGCTTCATATTACACTATATCACGCAAATGATGCACTCGTTGCCGTAAAATACATCTGCACAGAACGCACTGACGTATCTTTCACGGCATTTCAAATAAAAGTCGGCATCGAAAGATTTGACAAACACCACATAAGCAGAGAGCACGGAAATCAAGAGCACGCTCACCTGTCCGTTTTCGCTATCTCCGATGCCTGTGGGAAAGGAAGAGAAAGGCACCCCTACGCACACTACATCCCGCACCACTTCGTGGCTGCACATGCAGAGCCGGTTGAAGTCGCACGGTTGCTGCTGCTGCTGTTGGCGTTGCGCAGAGCATCGTGCCGGCAGCACAAGGAACAACAGAAGTATCCACCACACCGCGGCCACGGCAGGTGATAAAGGCGGACGCATCTGCGCAGCGAAAGTGCAAACACTCTTTTACTGTGTGGTGCCAAATGGTGGAAGATGTTCAGTGGCAGAACTTTCATTTGTCGCGTGAGCAAACGATCACTCCGATGACCAACGTTCCAACAACACGGCTTATCTTTGTCGGTGAGAGTGGATAACCACCCTGATAAAAGGTCTTGCCTAAATGTTTACCAAGACGTTATATCAGGGCAGGTATCCACTTGAATAGACAAAGACAATCAGTGTGGTTGCAACGTTGGTACAGCGGAGAGATCCTTTCCTCGCGCCATGAATCAAACTTCTTTGCAATGTCAGTGCACGTTAACGAACCTCATGTGGCAGAAATTTCCAGAGCCCTTCACTACGGCGTCCTTTATAGCCTCGGTCGCTTTGACACGTTAAACCCCAATAAGAAGAACTTAAATGTTGGTCACTGGGTTCAGCCTTCGCTGCCATCTCTTGATCAAATATGAGCAGTCAAAGATTCCATCCCCACTGCTCTCGATATGCTGTAGAGAGATAACCATTGTTCTTAATAAAATTTAAAATATTGTATAGCCTACTGGCTTATGAGAGAACAGGCCGGTTTTTCTGTTCAAAAAAAAAAAAGGTACACGCGATTGCCTTTTCCTCTCTCTGCTGAAAAATTACGTTCTTGCGCAGTACCACCCGCCGCGGTGGCTCAGTGGTTACGGCGCTCGACTACTGATCCGGAGTTCTCGGGTTCGAACCCGACCACGGCGGCTGCGTTTTTATGGAGGAAGAACGCTAAGGCGCCCGTGTGCTGTGCGATGTCAGCGCACGTTAAAGATCCCCAGGTGGTCGAAATTATTCCGGAGTCCTACACTACGGCACCCTTCTCTTCTTTTCTTATTTCACTCCCTCCTTTATCCCTTTCCTTACGGCGCGGTTCAGGTGTCCAACGATGTATGAGACAGATACTGCGCCATTTCCTTTCCCCCAAAACCAATTATTATTATTATTATTGCGCAGTAACACAAAGCACAAAACACATCCACTTGCGGAGATGGAAGCTGCGCTCTGTGCATGTCGTATGAGTTTCGTACTTCGTCTTATTGCACAAGAGCGTACTTTTCAAATTATGGACCAACTTGCCCAAACGAAATTACTAATTGAACATATCTCTGTCTTCTGTGCCTCAAGAAGGGAAGGCGGCGTTTAATGATCTCCTATGTCCGTTTCATAACTTCAAATGATCAAATAAAACAAATAAAAATTGAGAACAAATAAAAGTATACATTCAATATATATTTCATGTTCGAGTGTGTGCACACCGCTCCACACTCCAATGGAGGTACAAAGAACATCTTTAGGAGCATTCTACTTAAAAGGCGCCAAAACCACATACACACGCACGAGAGAAGAGAACAGGACAAAGCGCCTCTCGTGCGTGTGTGTGTGTAGTTTTGGTGCCTTTATCGTACAATGATCAATTACCAATTACAAGAATTTCTCTTAATCTTTATGAGGTCACCAGTGGACAGAGGAGTCGGGAGGCTAAAGTGCCAATGTTTCGACAAGAGGACTTGTCTTAATCTAAGCCTACCAGTGTTTGGACAAGAAGACTTTTCTTAAAACACCCTCAGACTCCCCACTCGCTTGTTCAAATTGTGTTGTCAAGAAACCCACTTAGCTTCCCTCTCTCTAACATGTACATTAACGCTCTGTTCAAAATACCTTACTATTGTTGTCATTGTTTTATAATTCGTTTCTTCTCATTTAAGGAGGAATAAATAGTATTTGTGCTTCAAGGTTCCCGCCGCAAGTTACACAAGTACTCAGGAGTCAGTGCTCCCGAACGGTGGCATTGCTCGCACTATACGGATAGAAAGTTTCGCCTGAAACCTGTCTCGCCAAAGCAGCTCTATGTTAAGTTTGCTTTCGCAGTGCATAGGTACCGTTCATTATTATAGAGGAGCGCTTAACTTCAGAACGGACAAATGGACGAAACAACACGAGACACCGAGCGCAGTACTGGCCAACTGGCAGTACTGGCAAAGGTACCGATTTGGACAAGTAAAACTATTATTTCGTTGACCAACCGCTTTGTCTCATGCGAAGAGGAGTCCAGCACTCCTAACAATATGCACAACAGAAAAAAATGGATAAAAGAAACCACAATAAAAGCCTTCTTCAAGTCGTAAGCGCGATGAATCGAAGCAAGTCCCTCATGCAACCCTCCGAGTGAGTTCTTCTCTTCGACCGATATGCAGTGTTTTTAATAAACGAGAACGCGAAACTGATCGATGTGCCACATTAAGGCAATATTTGTGTAAAAGCAATGTGACGAAGTGCGGACTCGGTATCGTGAACAACCAAAGTGAGAGAATAGTTACTGCTGGCAGAGGAATTTGCTACATAAGTTGTTGTAAAATATAAGGACAACCTGCCGCGGTGGCTCAGTAGTTAGGGCGCTCGGCTACTGATCCGGAGTTACCGGGTTCGAACCCGACCAAGGCGGCTGCGTTTTTGTGGAGGAAAACCGCTAATGTACCCCTGTGCTGTGCGATGTCAGTGCACGTTAAAGATCCCCAGGTGGTCGAAATTATTCCGGAGCCTTCCACTACGGCACCTCTCTCTTCCGTTACTCTTTCACTCCCTCCTTTATCCCTTCCCTCACGGCGCGGTTTAGGTGTTCAACGATATATGAGACAGATACTGCGCCATTTCCTTTCCCCAAAAACCAATTAATTATTAATAACTATAAGGACATGGTCAAGATTTAAATGATTCTGAAGAAAAAGGGACAAAATAGAGCTTGCCATAAGTTTGTAAATATTCGCTGCTTGCAAAAGGCCACGATACCTGTCACGTAGTGGTGACGGTAGTTCGGCATGCAGGAAAATAGCGAAAGGGCTTCCAAACGACTGTGAGTCTGACTTGCGTCCACAAAGAACTGAATCAATAAGCGGCGGAGTAGCAACAAGCTTGCTCACCGGTCGTCGAACAGAATGCCCGTCGCTGTCGGCCGTGCTCAAATTAAAGCTGATAGCGAACTTTAGAGATAAGGCGTGCAAAGTTAGCACAGCAGTCTGCAACAACGTAGAATCGCCTCTGCTTGATACGATCAACCGAGATAAATCTGCTCGTATCTTGCATCGGGAACAAAGCGATAAATCCCCGTGCCGGCATCCTGCAAGAATTTACAACCACTGCAAAGTTTCGTGGCATTACTTTCCTCTCAAAGAAGAATTGAACCGATGCTTCAAAACAAATAGCGCGACCAGAAACAAATTAAACAGACTGTGCGCAATTAACACCGACAGTGGAAACGCAGCGTTCTTTAGCGCGCATAATAGGGCTTCATACGGACGACATGGACAACTTCTGGTCGTACGCGGCGTCGCTTGGATGCAGTTATTGCCTTGGCGACGACTTCATAGTACAGTTCAACTAGCCGACGAAGAATCTTGTACGAGCCAAAATAGCTGCCCAACAAATTTTTGCACCCAATCCGCGGCTGCGAATGGGCGCCCAAACCAAGACCCGGTCTCCTGGCTTGTATTCTGTGTTGTGCCTTCGTAGCTTGTCGCCTCTAGTGTCGGTCCGCTGCTGGTCTTTGATCCGCAATCGGGAGAGACTTTGGGCTTCTTCTGTGGGCTGAAGGTAGGCGGCGACGTCGACGCTATCTTCTTCGGTAACGTTCGGCAGCATGGCGTCTAGCGTGGCCTCCCTGCAATGGACGAGCTTAAAAGTCATCACCTGGATGGCCTCCTACAGGGCAGTCTTGTACGCGAAGACGATGTAAGGGAGGATGATAGCCCATGTATTGTGTTCGGTATCGACACACAAGCGAGCCGAGCATTTCAGCTTTGGTTTTGTTCAGGTGGTTTTGTGCGGGTGGTATGCAGCTGCCCTCCCGTGGATTTTTCGCTTTGTTGCAGAATGGCTAGCGTCAGGTCAACCGTGAACGTCCTTCCTCTCTCCGCGAATAGAAAATCGGTAGCGCTGTGTCGCTGAAGAATGTACTCCAAGAAAAATTTGGCGACTTCTGCTGCTGTTCTGTTTGGTAGGGTTTTGCCTCGGCACAGCGGGTGAGATAGACGGTATCTACGACCATTCACTATTTCAAGATGTGCACTTCGGGAAAGGGCAAACAGGTCGATGCCGATCTGCTGGTATGGCCATGAGGGGGTTCAATAGAGTTCAGAAATCCTGCTGGGTGATTGGGAGGGGTCTTATGTTTCTGACAATTTCGGCAGGTTTTTACATAATGTGCGACATCGGCAGTCAGTCGGGGCCAGTAATAGTTTTCTTAAATACGGCGGAAAAAGCGAGAAAACCTGAGATGTCACGCTGTCGGCTCGTAGTGTGAAGCCTGTAGAACTTTTTCGCAGAGACTTGCAGGTACAACAATGATATAGACTGTTTTGTTCGCTGCGAAGTTTGTTTTTTTTTTCACGAGGATTTCGTTCTGTACACAGAACGAAGACGATCCTGGCTTGAATGAGGCAGGGATTGAAGAAACCTTCGCCTTCAAGTACTTGATCAGACTTTTTAGTTCGGGATCCAAGCGCTGCTGCTGTGCAAACGAGCTGGACCTGATTGGTCCCAGGAAGGCGTCCTTATCGTCATCTTGCGGCGGCGCAGCCACAGTGGCTTGTGACAAGCAGTCGGCATCAGAGAGCTTGCGTCCGGACTTGTAAATGACGGTAACGTCAAACTCCTGGAGGCGCAGGCACCATCAAGCAAGGCAGCCGTGGGTGTCCATCAAACTGCTAAGCCAGCACAGTTCTTGGTGGCCGCTGACCAACTTTAACGGCGTCCGTACATATAGGGGCAGAATTTCGACGAAGCCCAGACGACCGCAAGGCACTCCTCAGTTGTGTAGCAGTTAGCGTTGCCTTGGACAGAGAACTTCTAGCGTACGCGATTGCTTTTGCAGCGGGTAGACGACGACGACGACGACATTGAGCGAGTGAACGAGTGGACGAGGAAGAAGACGAGAACTCATCTCTGGCTGTGTTCTGAGTGCCGCCCGTAGCTGTTCATTCGTTTTTGTAAACAACTGTAAATATATTCTTTCCCGCAACATATTTGGTGGAGGTGCGGCTTTCCTCTACGGCTACCGAAGACGGAGCTCCGCAGCGGCCGCCAGCTGACTTCGCTCACCATGACCCAAGACGCCTCCCAGCAAACATCACAATCGGCAATGCCATCGCTCGTTCTTTCTTCCCCTCGTGACCCTGGGACATTTTCTGGCACCGACAACGTTGACGTGGACGACTGGATCAACATGTATGAACGCGTGAGTACGTACAACCGCTGGGATCCGACTCTTATGCTCGCGAATGTCATCTTCTATCTACACCGCCAGCGTCTGGTACGAGACTCACGAAGATGATTTGACCAGCTGGGACGTCTGCAAGCAGAAAATGCGCGAGCTGTTTGGACGGCCGCTCGGCCGCACACTCGCCGCTAAGAGGGAGCTTGCGTCCAGAGCTCAAACGTCTACGGAATCCTGTTTCCTACATTCAGGACGTGTTGGCCCTCTGCCACAAAGTTGACAATAACATGCCCGAATCTGACAAAGTGGGTCACGTGTTGAAGGGGATCGCCGACGACGCCTTCAACCTGCTCGTCTTCAAGAACTGCACTACAGTCGACGGCATTATTAAGGAATGTCACCGCTTCGAGGAAGCTAAAAGCAGACGTATTAGTCAGCCGTACACACTCCTCCCCAACACGGCTGCGACTTCCTCATATGAAGACCTGCTGCACCGGCAAACTCCTGCGCCTCCAGAAAATGTGACCCGCATCATTCGACGCGAACTCGAAGTTATGTCCCCTGCCTCCCTGCCTCTACGTGATGGCGACAACCACTTTCCCACCATCTCGATGGTACAAGCCGTCGTCCGTCAAGAGCTAGCAAACCTCGGTCTCCAGCCCGTCATCCCTGTGCGTCCTTCATCACCACCCGACATCACTGCGATTGCTCCTGAACGACGTTCCTACTTCGCTCCACGTCGCCGTAACCCTAACGACTGGCGGACACCCGACGACAGACCCATTTGTTTCCTCTGCCACTGCATTGGCCACATATCCCGTCACTGTCGCAATTATTGGTCTCGCCGTAGCACATACAGTCATCTAAGCTCTCACCGCAACGATGACCAGCCCCGCCACTTCACGCCCCCTCCAGCCCAGCAGAGTGCTACCGTTGACGGTCAGGTTTCCCGCTCCAGCCGCTCCCCGTCCCCCCCTGCGTCGGCAGTCTCGTTCGCCCCTACGCCGTCGCTCCTTTCCTGGCCCCTACGGACGCTCGCAAGCGGACAACTAGACGCTGCAGTGTCTGGAGGTGATGCTGCAGTACAGCCCCAGTCCCAAAATCTTCGCTTAGCCCTTCGCGTACACCAAAATTTGCTCGCTATTCATGTCGATGGAGTCCCTGTGAGAGCCCTGATCGACACGGGCGCGCACGTGTCCGTCATGAGTTCCACCCTACGGCGCCGCCTCAGAAAGGTCCTGACCCCTGCACCCACAGCCGTTCTCCGCGTTGCCGACGGCGGAACGCCTCCCGTGTGACCATATCCGGCCGCCATACATCCGTTCTATTCTCTGTTCTGGACCAGTGCCCTCATGACGTCATTCTTGGCCTTGACTTCCTGTCTGAGCATTCAGCCGTCATCAACTGCGCCACCAGTGTTGTGCAGCTTGACCTTCCTCTTTCTGCTGAGTCGCCGTCCCCAGTTGTACCTCGTCTTTGTGCTGTCGACTTTGTCCGTCTACCGCCTCAAGCCGCAACTTACATTTCTTTCCCATCTGTTCCCCCTGTCCCTGATGGCCCCTACGTAGTCACTACGGACCTTGACATCGCCCTCACGCGAAATATTGCGCTTGCGCACACTGTCTTTACAATGTCGGCAAACCGTGCGTACCTTCCGGTTCTGAACTTTGGCTCGTCTATCCAACCGCTCCCGCAAGGCATCTCACTCGCCACGCTGCGCCCTGCTGCCGAATGTGTCTTATCAGTGGTGGACAGCTGCTTACCTTCCACTCATCAATGCCTGTTGCCTGCGGCAACATCACCATAGAAACCAACGGATGACTACGCCGACATGATCTGTTCTGACCTACCAGCGATGCAAGCTCACGATCTTAGGTGCCTCTTATCATCTTTTCGCGACATCTTCGACTTTGATGCCCGTGTTTTGACCCGTACCTCTGTGGTGACGCATCGGATAAACACCGGTGATGCCGCTCCTCTCCACGGACGTCCGTACCGCGTGTCCAGCGCTGAACGCACCGTCATAAATCAAGAGGTCGATAAAATGCTCGCAAAAGACATCATCGAGCCCTCGTCAAGCCCTTGGGCTTCTCCAGTTGTCCTGGTAAAAAAGAAGGACGGCAGCTGGCGCTTCTGCGTTGATTACCGGCACCTAAACCGCATCACAAAAAAAGACGTATATCCTCTCCCGAGGATCGATGATGCATTAGATTGCCTCCACGGCGCCAAATATTTCTCTTCAATTGATCTTCGATCGGGGTACTGACAAATTGCCGTAGATGAAAAGGACCGTGAAAAGACCGCCTTCGTGACGCCTGATGGCTTATACCAATTTAAAATCATGCCATTCGGACTCTGTAACGCGCCGGCTACCTTTGAACGAATGATGGACTCCCTTCATCGCGGCTTTAAGTGGTCTACCTGCTTCTGCTACCTAGACGATGTTGTGGTTTTCTCGCCTACTTTTGCCACGCACCTCGAACGCCTCTCCAGTATTTTGGCAGTGTTTCGTAACGCCGGACTCCAGCTGAACTCATCGAAATGCAAATTCGGTCGCCACCAACTCACTATTCTCGGACACCTGGTTGACGCTTCTCGTGTACGCCCAGATGCAGTCAAAATTCAAGCCGTGAAGGAGTTTCCTCTTCCTAGGTCGTCGAAAGATGTGCGAAGCTTTGTCGGCTTGTGCTCGTATTTTCGACGTTTTATCAAAGATTTCGCAGGCATCGCTCGCCCCCCACACCGACCTTCTTAAGAACGACAGCCCCTTTATCTGGGGCCCTGCTCAAGAAAACTCATTTTCCTCCCTCGTTCATTTGCTAACCTCTCAGCCCATCTTAGCCCATTTTGACCCGTCGTCTCCCACAGAGATTCGCACCGACGCCTCCGGATATGGGATCGGTGCCGTGCTAGCCCAACGTCAAGAGGGCCAAGATCGCGTCATCGCTTATGCCAGCCGCCTACTTTGCGCCGCAGAGCAAAATTACTCCAGTACTGAGCGCGAGTGTCTCGCCCTTGTCTGGGCTGTCGCTAAATTCCGCCCGTACCTGTTCGGCCGCTCATTCACTGTCGTCACTGATCACCACGCTCTCTGTTGGCTGTCTTCATTAAAAGATCCCACCGGTCGCCTTGGTCGCTGGGCTTTGTGCCTTCAAGAGTATTCATACTCTGTCGTGTACAAGTCCGGTCGTCACCACCAGGATGCTGACTGTTTATCCCGATACCCTGTGGAGCCACCTGACCTCGAAGACGCTGAGACCCTACCCTGCCTCTTAGCTATCACTGCTCTCACCGATATCGCCAACGAACAGAGCGACGACTCATCTTTACAACCTATCTTTGATGGCCTCCGCTCTGCAAACCGATCTCCGTCTCTGCACATTTATGTGCTCCAGAATGGCATTTTGTATCGCCGCAACCTACGCTCCGACGGTCCTCCGCTGCTCCTCGTCATACCCCAACATCTACGTTCTTCTGTCCTTGAGGAATTGCACAATCTGCCGACAGCCGGCCACCTTGGCGTGTCCCGCACGTACGCTCGAGTGCGGCACCGCTTCTTTTGGCCTGGTCTGTATCGTTCCGTCAAGCGTTACGTTGCCGTTTGCGACCTGTGTCAACGCCGGAAAAGGCCTTCCACTTTGCCTGCCGGTCTTCTAAAACCCATCGACGTACCTCCGGAACCTTTTCACCGTGTTGGCCTCGACCTTCTTGGCCCTTTTCCCACGTCCCTCTCCGGTAACAAGTGGATCGCTGTCGCAACTGATTATACGACTCGGTACGCCATCACGCGTGCTTTTCCCACCAGCTGCGCTACCGAATTCGCCGATTTTCTTCTCCAAGACGTAATTCTTCACCATGGCGCCCCTCGTCAACTGCTCACCGACCGCGGTCGTTATTTTCTGTCCAGAGTGATTGATGACATTCTTCGTTCGTGTGCCACGCAGCACCAGCTCGCGACAGCTTACCATCCACAAACCAACGGGCTTACGGAACGGTTCAACCGCACGCTCACCGATATGTTAGCAATGTACGTCTCACCGGACCACCGCGATTGGGACGCAACCTTGCCTTATGTGACATTTGCGTACAACTCTTCACGGCATGACACAACAGGCTATTCCCCTTTCTACCTTTTGTTTGGTAGGCACCCCCTATTGCCATTGGACACACTCATGCCGCCTTCTTCAGTCCCCACCACAGCTTACGCTCAGGACGCCATCGCCCAGGCCACGCTGGCTCGCCAAATAGCCCGTAGTCGGCTCCGTGCCTCTCAAGCTTCCCAGAAGTCCGCCTACGACCGCCGACACCGGGCCGTCGAATATCACCCCGGATCACTCGTTCTTCTCTGGACGCCGTCGCGCAGCGTCGGTCTCTCCGAGAAGCTCCTTTCTCACTACCGTGGCCCTTACCGTGTGGTGCGCCCAGTCACCGACGGGAACTATGAAATTGCTCCCCTTGCGTCCTCGCCATCGTCCTCTGGCCCCTCTACCGACGTCGTCCATGTATGCCGCCTCAAACCTTATCACGACGTTCCTACGCCACCACTCTAACGCCGAGACTGCGTTTCATCAGCCGGGGGTCCTGCAGCGGGTAGACGACGACGACGACATTGAGCGAGTGAACGAGTGGACGAGGAAGAAGACGAGAACTCATCTCTGGCTGTGTTCTGAGTGCCGCCCGTAGCTGTTCATTTGTTTTTGTAAACAACTGTAAATATATTCTTTCCCGCAACACTTTCTTCAGTCTGTCGATTTTCTACACGAGAATGGCGCCTAGGCCCAAGCCGATTGCGTCGGCATAAGCTTTAGTCTTACGGCGTTTTCATCAAAGGGCGCGAGGATCACTGGGGACTCTAAACGACGCTGAAGTTTCTTGAAGTCTCGTTGCTGCGATTCTTATTTAAATGGCCTGTCTGCCTTTGTCAGCTGGGTCAGAGCCTTGACGAAAAGCGAAATGTTCTTGAAAGATCTTTAGTGACACGTGCAATGTCCGAGGAATCTTCGCAGAGCTTTCTAAACGGCCGACGAAGGAAACAGCGCTATAGCAACTGCTTTCTACCTCTCTCGGCATACGCTCTTTTTGCTGAAGGTGCGGCCTACAAAACAGCAGCTCTTCACAGGCAATGTGGAACTTCTCTGCTTTCAATGATAGGCCGGACGACTTGATTGCCACTGCTACTGTTCGAAGCCTTTTTAGCTCATCTTCAAAGTTGCAGGCGAGAACAACGATGTCATCTAAATATGCCAGACAAATTTGCCACTTCAGGCCTGCCAGCACTGTATCCACCACTCACTGAAACGTCGTTGGAGCGTAACAGACACCAAATGACATCATCTTGAATCGAAGAGGCCATCCGGAGTGATGAATGCGGTCTTCTCGCGACCTCTTTCATCGACCTCAAGTTTCCAGTAGCCAGTCTTGAGGTACACAGATGAGAAATATTTGGCGTTGGAGAGCAGTTCCAGTGCGTAGCCGATGAGGGCGAGAAGGTAGACGTATTCTTCGTTATGTTCAAGCGGCGGTAATCACCGCAGAATAAAACTGTGCCGCCTTTCTTCCTCACTAGAACAACCTGTGCCGTCCAGGGGCTTTTCGAGGGCTGAACGGCGTCCTCGCGAAGCATTTCTTCCACTTGGTCCCGCATGGCTTGTCGTTCTCACTGGGACACACGGCAACCTGTTGTGGCGAAGAAGTCGGGGGTGCTGGTCGGTTACAGTGCGGCGCTTGGCAATCAGTGCTTGTCGGACGTTCGGCGATGACGAGAAGCACTCGCTGTAGCTACGAGCAGATAAAGGATATGGTCTTGTTTGTTCCGGGGCAGGGCTGGCTTTTGTCGCAGACGTGCATCTTATATCCCTTAGGTAAATCTTATCGGGGCGTAGCGAATTTCGGATAGTTTATCGAAGAAAACAGTCGTCGTTATTTTTTTATCGTGCCGGCATTGTTCGCTCAAGTTCGCCCTCAGTACTTCAGCTTGGCCATTACGGAAGCGTGCAATGCTTCTTGCAATGTCAATTCCTCTTGCTACGAGCAACTGTTTGTTCCGTGTAGCTTCTTCTTAATCGAACGATGATGCGAGAACTTCGAAATTTTGGGGTTCGAATAACAGCGTATAAATCACAAGGGGACAAAAACTGAGTAACGATAACAAAAAATTTGCTGCGGTTTCCCATTTGGTAAACCTGGTGAAAAGCGAAAGGTTCCCTTTGCGTCGCTAGTTAGGCGTACCGCCTGAAGTACTTTCTGCTGTTTCTTCGCCAGTGGCACTCTTCCGTCGTTTCTCGACGCATGTCTCCAGTTCTGTATCTTCGGCACAGTGTTCCTTCCTAGCCTCATTTAAACGTTGAAGCTTTGCATTCTGGTCCGCTATCACGGAAGGATTTTCCTCCTCCTCTATCGCAAAACCGGTTTCTACTCCCACCGGCTCACCGCTGGTATATATACACAGCTCTACATTGACGCCACAGAGGGTGGCTCCACCCCTGCTGTCAAGCAGAGAAACTATCTTCATGACTGATGTGCTTGTTTACTCAAACTCCTCTGCTCCTTCGCCTATGTGACTTTGCTCTATGGTTTGACCCCTAAAGCTTTTGAAGGTCATAAACGGAACTACAATGCCCTCTTGAAAACCTGGCGTAGTGAAGCTTTCGCTTCAAAAACATTGGTTATATGCAGAAATGATTACACACGTCTTCTTTCGACGACTCTTTTCGCACTGGCCCCGTCCACTTGCTTTTTCACACTTAATGTCCAGAAGACACTTGCGCCGTGGCCGACATCTGTAGTTCGGGATGGGGACCACCAGAAGCCGGCAGAAGATGTAGACCAGAAGCGCCGTTTGTTGTCGACTGCGCGGCTCTCTTCTGTGTCGCTGCCAATTAAAAGCGCCATGCTGTTGGTGGCCTTTTGTCCGTTCTCTTTTGAGAGCCGCCTTTCAGATGTCTCCAAGGGGGCCCTGGTTTCTGCTGCCATTTCTGCCTGCTTTGTACCACTTTCCCACGGGTTGGCGTTTCTTCCAAGGTAACTGCTGTTTCTGCTTCTTTATGTTTCCTTACATTCCTCTCGATGATAGCTTCATTTTTCCTGGAACCTACGGTGACCATGACGCTCGACACGGGTGGGACGCTCACTTGTTCATCCAGTACACTCAGGCCAACCTGCTGTACCATGGTTCTCATCGAAGGGACGGCTCCATCCGTCGAAAGCGTGACGAGCTTGGATCGAAGGCCTGTGTTCGGCTGATGTTCATTTAGAAAATCCATGCTCACTATGATGTTGCGGGAAAGCTAGGAAGGTCGCAGGATAGGTCCCTTGACAGTCACTCGCCATGTACATTGCCAGTTGGCTTAATAAAATGGCCTCCTGCGGTGCGAATTTCTGGGCCGTCCCAAGCGGTCGCGACTTTCCTCAGTTGTGCGGCGAATGTTTCATTCATCGGCGTCTGTGTCGACTACAGCGGTAACTTTCTGGCTGTCGATAGCCACATTTAATTCTGGTGCCCTGGCTCTTGCATGCATGTCGTCCTCGGCGTCTGGTCACAGCTTCGTCGGGTATATTGAACGCTTGTATTTCGTATCGTCGGGGCTTTTTTGTTTGACGGAGTCATTCTGAAGCCTGATCACATCGTGGTCGAGCTCGTGTTTGTCGTCGGCGTCGGATCTTTGTCGTTTCGCTGGTGAGCAACCTCCCCTCAAAAGGTTGCTGTCATTAGTTTCCCGTGCAGGGGCGAAGGGTGAGCATTAAATACTGAACTTTCTTTTCGTCGCTCACGTCGGGGTCGGCGCGACTAAAGAGACGCTTCATTTATTCTACGTAACCGCGTACGGGCTCGTTCGGAAGCTGTATCCTGGACTAGTGGAGCCCTACGGCTCTTTCTTCACGACACTGGTGAATGTGTTTGAGAGTTCTGTCTTCAATAGCCCCCATGTCATTAGGCAAGACTCGTGGTTTTCATACCATGTATGCGCTGAGCCCTTCATTCAGAAAAAGACGTGTCCTATATTAGTCGCATCATCCCGATGTCCTGAACTGTACTCAGAAGGGCTCCTGTCTTCTTGAAGGAACATCACATACCTTTCTGCATTGTACTCTGGGCAGTACATAATATAAAGTTCGATATCCCCGCACACACGACATAAAGAACACAGCGAAGACGATGCCATGCCCGTGTTTTGCATCCCGGCAGGAGGAAGAGCACAGCCCGTGCGAATTCGATGTAGAAGTGTTGCCTGGGATCTTCTCAGTCCCTTGGTCACACATGGCTTGTGGGCGCGCTCCACAGGGTACTAAAATGATCGAACACCGTTTCTCTGAAGAGACGTTTTCACCTAGGTACTTATTTTGATGATTTTTTTGACAGAGCTTTATGGGCGAGATTGTCTGCCACCTCATTACCGTTGAGAGGGCTCCCATTGGAAATATAGAGTAAAGCCTCTGCTCTGCAGATTCTGCACCAAGCGTAGAGACCTTATAGACAAAGCATCAGTAAGGAAACCACCCTCTATCCTCTGAAGGGCAGATTTTGAATCAGTTAGGATGAAAACAGGTTGAGCCAGATAAGACCCTAACTTCCGTACAGCCGCTTCAGTAGCAAAGCTTACGGCCGTGTTGGTATATACAACAGCAGTAAAGCATACAGATCTCTTACAGTCCAAACAATAAATGCAAAAAGCCGCTGCGCTAGCTTGTTTGGCCTTGTCCACAGAACGATTCATGAAAATTTGAAGATGGCGGACATACTCTTTTTTCAAATGTTCAAGTACGAGCGAACGCGTTGCTGCCAAAGGAGAGCTGCGCTTTGTGTTCACATGGGGAATTGTGACCTTACAGTCAAATTTCCGAAAAGACCAGCGGAGTTTCGACCGTTTCCACTGCCTTCTAACATTAAGGTGTAAAGAACACAGAGTATTAAGTGCCAAGTAGGCCTTCGACTCATATCACTTGTAGTGCCACTGGAGAAGGGAGAAGGAGCTGGAGTGCCACTGGAGATACCCGAGTGGAAACAAGACATACAGAAGAATGGCTGCACGCGTTCTTTCAACATTTCTACTGGACCCTGATCTTGTCTCTGAATGGTGAAAGCAGGAACAGACTATGGTCTACTGTGATTGAATGTGTGCGCAGATGGTGTATTCTGGAGTGAAATATGTTAAACTGTTATTGAATGTGTGCATGGATGGTGGCACTGCAATGAACTATGTTCTCCTGTGACTGAATATGTGCATAGATGGTGTCTTTTGGTGTGAACTATGTTCTACTGTAAATGAATGTATGCATATATGGTAACCGCGGAAGTGGAATATGTACTTCTGTAAGTGAAAGTGCACATAGCGGGGCAGATCCGACATGTTTTCGGTCATTATTAGCTTAAAAGTTAAGCTACGTTAGAGCACTTCGCGGCAGAATAAGAAAGGCTAATCTCACCTATAGCATACAACAACTCAACTCAACTCAACTCGCATTATCCTAACTCTTGAACGATGCCATGCGCTCAAATGGGTCTTGGGTGTTCGCCTGGGGAACCATTGAATGTTGGCGGCATCCCCGGCTACTGGAGGACGATCGGGGTCGACGTCTGTGAAGAGACCAAGGTTGACGTTTCGGCGTCTTTTCAATGTCGGGTGGGGTCTGGCAGGGTCCGGAACTCAAGTTTCGCTCCCTGGAGACCTCGGCTGGCTCGGTGAACTGGTGGCTTGTCCACCGGTGCGAAACGGAGAAGGCTGTAGTCACAATTTCAATAGGGTGTCCGGCCTAGAAGCTCCACCAGATGTCACGTAGTGGTGACAGCAGTCTGCCGTGGAGGAAAACAGCGAAAAAGCATCTAATAAAAACTCCTTATTAGGCTGACTTGCGCCCACAAAGAACTTAATCACTCGGCGGCGGCGTGGAAGCAAGCGAGCTCGGCGTTCGTCGAACAGAACACCCGGCACTCTCGGCCGTGCTCAGTTTAAAGCTGATAGAGAACTCTAGGAATACGGCGTTCAAAGCTACCACGCAATAGTCTGGAACAACGTCGAAACGGCTCCACCTGGATGCGATAAATTGAGATAAATCTGGTCGCGCCTTGTTTCGCAAAGCGATAAACCGCGTGCCGGTAGCTTCCAAGATTGAACAAACTGTACTAAGTTACGCAGCAATATTTTTAGGAGAGCTAGGCAGCCTGCTCTCCTTGAATATCAACCAAAATGCGCCAAGAAAATGACGACTGCGTACACGGCCGCGTTTCGATGGAGGCGAAACGCTGAGGCGCCCGTGTGCTGGCCGATGTCGGGGCACGTTAAAGATCTCCAAGTGGTCGAAATTATTCAGGAGCCCTCCAATATGTTACCGCTTTCTTCTTTTGTTCTTCCATTCCTATCTTTATATCTTCCTTTACGGCGCAGTTCAGGTGTGCGCCGATATGTGAGACTCATACTGCGCATTTCTTTTCCCGAAAGCAGCAAGTAGTAAGTGGTTTATTAAATAATAATAAAAGGAGGGAAAAGATTTTTGGTAGCCCGGCATCTGCCATTGATAATGAACCACCTAAGCTGGCGAGGAGGAGGAAGAGGAGGAGGAAAGGCAGGGAGGTTAACCAGACGAATAGCCAATTTGCTACCCTGCACGAGGGGAAAGGGGTGAGGGAAGAAAAAGATGAAGGAGAAAAGACAGTTGCAGGAAATTAAAGTCACTATGTAAACTCACAGCGTTCAGTAAACTCACAGCCTATCGTGCAGGCCACAAGTCTTCAAAAAGCGGAGCAGTGCCTTAGGCCTCCACCGCCGACGACTGCCGCGGCCAGTGGCCGAGAATCTTCGTTTCCGTCAGCGGGCGCAGGTCGAGATGCTCCAGTGCACGGCAGAGAGCCTGTCTTTCGGCGCTGTAGGCAGGGCACTCACGAATAATGTGGGCTATCGTCTCATCACACCCGCAAATGGCACATGCAGGGCTCTCAGCCATACCTATTAATAAGGAGTAATGCTTGGTGAAAGCTACACCAAGCCACAGGCGACACAACAAAGCTGTTTCACGTCGTGGTAGGTCGGATGGAAGCCGAAGCTTCAGATCTGGATCTTAGGTTTTTAAACGAAAATGCGAGAATTGGCCTGAATTCCACGCGGCAAGCGCGATGTCCCGCGACAGTGCTCTAAGCCTAACCGCTGCTTCGGCTCTCGAGATGGGGATGGACACGCAATCACCCTCATGGTGAACAGTTCGCGCGGCCTCGTCCGCGTGGTGGTTGCCTGCGATGCCGGTGTTTCCTGGCAGCCATTGGTAAACAGTATCGTACCCTTTGTTGATGGCTGTGTGGTTGAGCTCTCGGATTTAGGCGACAAATTGTTCATGGGACCCATGACGAAGAGCAGATTGTAACGCTTGGAGGGCTGCCTTTGAATCAGTGAAAACAGACCATTGCTGGGGTGTTTCTTCGCTGATATACTCAATGGCGACACGAATAGCAGTGAGTTCTGCGCCAGTCGATGAAGTCCGGTGTGATGTTTTCACTTTCTTAACTATGGTCCTTACGGGGATGACTACGGAGCCCAAGGAACCGAAGGGGTCACTGAGCCATCGGTGTATATGTGCAGCCGGTGCCCGTGTTTTTCATGCAAATATTCTAGAGTTGTCTGTTTTAGTGCTGCTGTCGATATATCAGCCTTCTTTTTGATTCCCGGTATGGAAAGAAGCACAGAAGGTTGGTGCAGACTTCACAATGAAGAACACGGTCTAGACGCTGGTGTAAATTGGGTTGGTAGGAAGTCGCGATTGGCATCAATAATTTTAGCAAACGATGTACTCGGCCGTTTAGCAGGAAGACTGGCAAGATGGTGCGTGGGAATCCGAGAGAGGTGACGAATAGGTGCTCTCAAGGCTTCGATTGTGACATAGGCAGTCACTGGATTCTCGTGGGCGATGAGTACTGTGGCGGCTATAAACGCGCATTTTGGCAGTCCTACGCACGTCCACAGAGCTTGAGCCTGAACACTTTGTAGACACCGTATGTTCGTTTTCCTCAAGTTTCCTAGTGCAGGGTTACTGTACCGAAGGAATCCTATGAATAATGCGGTGTACAGCTGCAGCATCGAGTGGACTGATGCTCCCCACGACTTCCCTCCGAGGAAGCATAGAACGTAAACGATTGATGTCAGTCGCCTTTTCATGAACGAGACATGTGGGCTCCATGTTAGATTACGATCGATGATTACTCCGAGGAAGCGACGGCTTCTTTCATAAGGTATTGGTGACCCATTCATGCATACGGGGTAATGGGACATGTCCTTGCGTGTAAAGGCCACAACGGAACACTTTTCAGTAGAAATCTCCAGGCCTTGCAGCCGGAGGTAGGCCGCAAGAATGCTTGCCGCCTTTTGAAGCATTGCTCGAACTTGTGGTCGCGTAACTCCTGATGCCCAGATACAAATATCATCTGCATAGATGGAGACTCTCGCCGACTGTGGTAGTACATCGACAACGCCGACAAGCGCAAGATTGAAAAGCACTGGGCTGAGTACTCCACCCTGTGGGACCCCACGGGAAGTGTAATGTGAAGATGTTGGTCCGTCCTCAGTCTGCATAAATAGTGATCGGTTGGATAGATAACTGCGTATACAGCAGAACATGCGATCACCAAGTTCTGCAGCTTCCAGAGAGTCCAAAATAGCTTGATGTGCGACGTTACCATACGCCTTAACATCCAGAAACAACGCCGCGGTCAAGCGCTTCGGATGCGTCTGATGTTAAACTGATGAAACAAGGTAAATCACGATTTCAAAAGAAGAACGTCCCCGCCGAAACCCGGACATTACATCTGGGTATATTTGATAGCGCACCAGATACCACTCAATTCACGTAAGCACCATCCTTTCCATGAGTTTGCCTACGCAACTAGCCAATGCGACTGGGCGGTGCGATGCTAGTTCAAACGGCGATTTTCCTTGTTTAAGGACTGGAACCAGACGACTTGATTTCCACACGTCCGGACTGTACCCGCACACCGTGATGAGCTGAAGTGGTGTAAAAGAACACGTCGAGTCTCCTGACCAAGGTTATGTTACTCTATCGGGCCCCGGCGATGAAGACCATCTGCAACCGGCCATGGCGGCGTCTAGCTCTCCCATGGAGAAAAGAAGGTTCATTCGCGAATCCCTAGATCTAGGCACTTCGCAGCAATTCAGTATTGTGGATTAGTTCCTGGGACCTGCTATTCTTGCGGAAAAATCTTCACCAATCACCGCTTCGCTACGTCCTTGGTTAAGTGCGAGAGACTTGAATGGTTGGAGCTGCTGAGGAGATGTTCACAAATCACGCACCACACTCCAGATGCGTGAAAGAGGCTTTCGAGGATCCAGTGATTCACAGAATTCTTTCCAACGGTAAGCCTGCAAGATTTGAATTCTGCACTGAATTTTCTTTTATGTGCGCCTTGCATCCCTTAAGTCGTGCAGCGACTTTGTGCGCCTGTATATTCTCTCTGCTCTACGTCGAACTGATCGCAGGCGCTACAGCTCCACATCGAAGTCTGCGAACTTTGGCATTGGAGTGAAGAAGCATCTCGCGTGCTTAATAGCCTCTTTGATGCGCTCTTCAATGCATGTTGTAATGTCTTCTTTGCAGGCTTCGTCCATAAAGGTTTTAAATATAGACCAGTCTATTCGCTGCAAACGTTTGGCAGATTCTGCATCCAGCGAGACCAGGAGCAATAATATATGTAGGGATGTAGTCACTTCCATGCGTTTCCACGTCGACAAACCACCGGACGTGTCTCGCAAGGCACCGAGACACAAACACCAAGTCCAGACACCTGCTGTAAGACACCCCACGAATGTACGTTGGAGAACCGCCGTAAGGCATTGTAGCAGGGGCAGTGGAAATAAAGGATAGCAGGCAGAATGGAGAAATGAAATGAAAGAGGTGAGGGAACAGGAAGAGATGACAGGGGAAGAGGTAACGTACACAAACTATTTACGCAATAAGAAATGTAAAAATTTCATTTTTTTCAATACATGAAAAAAATAAAATCGCCTTTTGGGGAAAGGAAATGGCGCACTATCTGTCTCACATCTCGGCGGACACCTGAACCGCGCCTTAAAGGAGGAAGAGATAAAGGGGGATTGAGAGAATAAAGAAAGAGGTAGGATAAAGGAGGGACTTAGAGAAGTAAGGAATAATGTGGTGCTGTAGTGGAGGGCTCATGAATAATTTCGACCACCTGGGTAAATTTACAGTGCAGTGACATCGCACAATGTCAGGGTACGTTAAAGATCCCCAGGTGGACGAAATTATTCCGGAGCACTCCCACACTACGGCTCCTCTTTCTTCCTTTCTTTCGCTCCCTACTTTGTCCCTTCCCTTATGACGCGGCTCAGTTGTCTGCCAATATGTGGGACAGATACTGTGCCATTTCCTTTCCCTAGAAACCAATTTTTAAATATTACTCGGGAGCGATTGCGTTTAGCCTCCATCGAGACGCGGCTGCCGGGGTTCGGTTCGAGCCCGAGTATCCGTATCAGGAGCCGAGCGCTCTAACCCTTGAGCCACCACCGCGGCGGGTGCATAAGCGCAGAAATACAACAAAACCAAGAGCACCGATTTTCCACTTGCAAATGAATGATTCAACATGGCAAATCTGATTGTTGAATGAATGAGCTATTGAGCACGACTCAAAGCCCCGCTTTGTTATTAAAATCTAACGCGCTAACCGAGTCTTTGAATTTATCATACTGATATTGAGCGAAGCAACGAATCATGGCTGAATCAGCACTTAAGCTTATTTACTCCAGCTGCTTATGCAAGCAGGAGATCTATTTCTCCCTGAAGCAATCATCGCCTTCGTGTGCTTGAACAATCAGTAGTGGTTTAGCATTGTTAAACACAAAATACTATGCGAAAGCACTGTTTTCTCCAAGTGGACACAACTTCCACGTACCTCAAAGCATGACAGGTGTCCATTGAAATAGGGAGCCAGTTATTCGACTTTCCTTTACTCAAATAACTGGTCTTCTCCTTCTGTTACTTTTAAGAAAGGGAAAGGCACATAACTGCTCCTATAGGTGGACGCCACCGCCTACTCACAGTGCGATTGAGATGGCCACTGCTGGAGTTCTTCATCGGTTTTACTTGGCCGGGCTTCACACTGACCGACCCCTGAAACCCGCGGAGTGAGGGCAGAAGCGGTTACGCACTAAGGTCAACTGAGCGTTGTTTAGCGAACTGCAATGCGAATCCCGCGAGACTTGTTGTTGCGACTGAAGAAAGAATGGAAAGGAAAGTAGGCGGGGGCCTGCCCACTGGCTCAAGCTGAGCGACAGTCTCTTCCACGTGCAGACAGGAGGAGAGTTGAAAGAGATGTGAAAGGGAAGAGCGAAAGAAAGGACGCCCGTCGCAGCAACCGCGTCGTCCGAAGTAGCGACGAGGACTGTTCAGGAACAGATACTCCGGGCGACAAGGAGCCCTCGCCGCATGTGCGAAACCCCCGGATCCCTGCCCCGTACGGCCGGGAAGCCACCCATCCCCTGCCGCGGAACCCAATCCCAGTGTACGTTGAAGATTCCCAGGTGGCCGAAATTATTCCGGAGCCCTCCACTACGGCACCTCTTCCGCTCTTCTCTCAGTCTCTCCTTTGTCGCTACCCTTACTGCGCGGTTAAGGTGTCGTCCAGATGTGAGACAGATACTGCGCCATTTCGTTTCCCCAAAAAGCCAAGTTTCAATATTGAGGAGGTATATTACCTCTCCCCCTGTCCTCTCTTCCTGTACCCTCACCTCTTTGACTTCATTTTTCCATTCTCCCTGCTATCCTTTATTTCCGCTGCACCAGCTATGGTGCTTCAGTATCCATGGCAGATGTCGGGGCTAGCAGAAACCTTTGCCTTCTTTGATATTACGATTATAATAAACCACTTACTACTACTAAAATTTTGAGGAAAGGCGCGGCTCAGCGGCGGAACACCTGTGCCTCGGTGTAACTAGTGGCGCATGCACAGTAGCCAATGGCGAAGCTTACCCGAAATGCACTCAAGCTGGTTGGGAGCCTAGTGGTCAGCAGGGTGACGCAGAGTCTCCTGTATTATTATTTTTTTTATTATTATTATTTATTAGTACCTCACAGGCCCCGAAGAGCATTGGGTGAGGGGGGCAAATACAGATGTACATACAGATGGAAAAAAAACCCATAATATCGGTGCAAGAACGCGGTACAAGTCAAATACAAGAAAGGAACACGAAATTTATACAAAACCGAGTTAAAATAACATCAGACACGAAACAACGTTAAGAACAAATGAAACTGTTGTACATTTCGAACATCACTATGGCAATAAATGTATACATAGATGTTTTTTAAACTCACCAGGATCAATGAAAGAGATTATGTTGTCAGGAAGATCATTCCAGAGTTTTATTGCTCTAGGTAATGCAGAGGAATTAAACGACAGGGTCTTCCCATATATCCGGTTGAAGCTGAGTTGATTGTGTAAGCGTTGTGAAGAGCGGAAAGGTGATGCCAGAGGTAACAACGAAGGACGGGTGTGAACATATTTATGGAATAAACACAGAAGTGAAATGGAGCGACGAATTTCAAGTATCTGTATGTCATTAAGGTATTTAAGCTGGGATACACTTGCGAGGGGACTATAATTGCTAAAAATGTACCGGGCAGCTCTGCTTTGAATGGACTCGAGCATATCTATGAGATATTTTTGATGGGGAGACCATATAGGTGAGATAAATTCCAGCTGTGGGCGAACAAATGTAAAATATGCAAGTTATCGAACGGAGCTAGGTGAGTTTCGAAGGTTCCGGCGTATGAAACCTAATGTCCTCGACGCTTTGTTGCAGACTGCAGAAATATGAGAAGACCATGAAAGATTTGGTGTGAACTGAATTCCAAGGTATTTGTACGACGTAACCCTTGATAGAGAGGTATTATTTATAGAGTATATGAAGTTAGAAACAACATGCTTGCGGCTAAAAGTCATTGATTTACATTTATTAGGGTTAAGAATCATTTGCCAGTTTTGACACCAATCAACAATAGTGTCAAGGTCATTTTGAAGGGTCAGGTGGTCAGTCTCAGAAGCGATCTTACGGTAAACAACACAGTCGTCTGCGAAAAGGCGTAAACGGGATGAAATGTTAGTGGGAAGGTCGTTAATGTAGATTAGAAAAAGTAAGGGTCCAAGTACGCTTCCCTGTGGTACGCCTGAGGTTACGTCACAAAGGGATGAGGAAGAGCCGTTGACAACTGTGAATTGCTGACGTAATGAGAGAAAGTTTCGAAGCCAAGATAATGTGAGGGAATCAAGGGAAAGGGTAGATAATTTTGTAAAAAGCCGGCCATGTGCAACTCTGTCAAATGCTTTTGAGAAATCTAAAAAAATGCAATCTGTTTGCTGGTTATCATCCATGTTGAAATGCAGGTCAGTAGTAAATTCAAATATCTGGGTATCACATGAGTAGCCTTTCCTAAAACCATGCTGATTTGAAAAGAAGAAGTCATTTCGTTCCAGATGGTTGTAAATGTGAGAAGCGATAATATGCTCAAGTAATTTACAGCATATGCATGTTAACGAAATAGGCCGATAGTTATCAGGAGAGTTTTTGTTACCCGTTTTGAAGACAGGGGTGACTTTGGCTTTTTTCCAGTCAGTGGGCAGTTCTCCGGAGGATAATGATTGCTGAAATATATGACACAAAATCTGGCTGGAAATTGAAATGGTGTTTTTAAGTATCTTCGAGTTAATGTTGTCCACTCCGGCAGATGATGATAACTTTAGATTTTTAATTAGTGATGCGATACCCTCAGCACTAATGGTGATGGGCTCCATGAATGGGTAGTCAGGCTCGAGAACAATTGGCATACTGGAATAATCTTCCTTAGTAAACACTGATGCAAAAAATCTGTTGAACGCGGTTGGACATTCAGTGTCAGCTAGCGGCAAGTCATCAGTATTGTGTAGTTGTATGAGGTCATGTTTACTTTCGGGAGATATAGTCTGCCAAAACTTCTTAGGATTAGTCTGCAAAAGTGACGGCAGATCATGAGTGAAGTATTTGTTTTTGGCAGCGGTAACAGCAGAACAGTACGCTTTCAAACACAGTTTATATCTTTCCAACGAGGTTGAAGAAGGAGCAGATCTAGCTTTTCTGTATAGGCGCTTCTTTTTATTCCGTAATCGACGGAGGGTCTTGTTGAACCATGGATTTTTAATGTCATTAGCTATTGTAATCAGAGGAACATGTTTCTCTATCAGTGCAGATAGTTTGTGTTTGAAGAGCAACCAGTTTTCTTCGGTAGATCGTTCGTTCCTTAGCGGGAAAAACACCTCATTGAAAAATGAGGCAAGTTCCGTGTTAATATCATCATATCGTGCTTTACTATAATCTCTAATTTTTTTAGTTGTAATACCTGCAAACAAGCTCGGAACTAGAATATCAAACTGCAACATCTTATGATCGCTAAATCCGTCAAGATACATAACCGGCCCTATGGTATCGGGAGCAGTGGATAGAGCTAAATCAAGAATGTTAGAACCACGCGTATTCTGGCTAATCACTTGAAATAAATTGAAATCTAGTGTTAGGTTGATGAATTCTGTTGCAGCATGACTAGTTGAAGACAAAGAAGGCCAATCTATTTCAGGAAAATTAAAATCACCCAACAAGTAGATGTTGCTAGGTGAACTGTGTTCGACAGCGGCAGCAATGCTAGACCGAAGATCATGAATGAAAGAAGTCGTACAATCGGGCGGACGGTAACACACTCCAAAAAGTAAATTCGAAGATATAGTTTTGCAGGCAGCCCAAACTATTTCGAGGTCTGAGTTAGAATTGATAGCAGTGGATGGTAACGTTTTTTTAATACCAAGAAGCACCCCACCCCCTCTTTTATCTGCACGGTCATGTCTGTAGATATTGTAAGCATCGGCGTCTGGAAAGATTTCATTGTCTTTGATACCGGCGTGCAACCAAGTTTCAGTTAAAGCAACTATATCAGATTCACTGTCTTGCAGAAAAGAGCAGAGATGATCACGTTTAGGCATCAAGCTTCGGATATTAGAAAATGAAAGGGACAGCGTCGGAGCCTGGGGGCATGACGTGGACTGAGGACAATCACGCAATCTAGGTGCATTGCCTAGCTATGGTGATACTAATATGACCGAATCAGTGGCTCGGTCATACGCATATGTTTGTTTGTTCATTCTAAGTTTATCAAATGCCAGTTTATAAGACTTGGATTGTGACTTTGCAAATTTGGTCAACTTGCTTCTAGCCTCACGAGTTGTAGCGGAAAAATCCTCACGGATTGCAAAACTGGAGTCCTTCAATTTGTGGCCATTTGAAAGGATGTTCTGCTTGTCTTTAAAGAAGGTCATCTTGGCAATGATTGGTCTGTGCCTATCAGTTTTGAATTTGCCTAATCTATGAACCCTTTCAAACTGTGAAGCAGTCATAGATAAATCTAGGTGCTCTGAACAAAATGCAATGACTTTCCCTTCAGAATCTGCCCAGCTTTCGTCTTCCACATCGTCGATGCCAAAGAAAAGCAAGTTATTTCGGCGCAATCTATTTTCAGCATCATCACACCTTGAGTAAATACTAGAAAGCTGGGAAGAAATGGCATGTATGGCATTGTCAGTTACAAGAGAATCAGGCCTATCAAGTGAGGTTGCCGTTGCCTCGAGGGCTGCCACTCTCAACGTCAGCTGCTTGACTTCTTTATCGGTAGCATCCTGCCTTTCTTTAACACCTTTGATTTCATTAAGTATTACAATATCAAGGGTGAAATACAACAAGTGGACGCTATTTTACGCAAAGCGTAAAAAATCGCGCTTCGACTACCCCATAAAACACCAGCTGAAAAGCTCTTAGCCTTGGGAGTGCACAACACATTCGAAGAACTACGGGAAGCGCAGCACGTCGCCCAAGTGCACAGACTGCAGCAGACCCCCAACTGCAGAGGTCTCTTAAAGAAGCTGGGCTACACCGAGCAATTTCGGGAAATATTGAGAACCGAAACGATCCCAGATGAGTACCGCAGCTCGTTCAGGGTGGCACCTATACCAAGAAATATGGACCCCAACTTCTACAAAGACAGCAGAGAAGCAAGGGCCGAACGCTTACAGAAAACACACGCATCCCAGGATACAAAAGTGTATGTGGACGCTGCCACATACGGCATGACCCGGGGACAAGACACCAACAACGCAGTGACAACTGTGTTCAACTCGAAATTACACGAAATCACAAGCGCCTCATTGCAAGACTGCACGATAGCCGAGGCTGAAGAGGCGGCCGTCTCTCTGGCGGCAGCGTAGGGCTATCGAATAGGGCAGTCACTGGCAATTCTTACTGACACATCAGCGCGCCGCAACTATCTTTGCGGCAGAGTCGGTCACAGAGCGCTCCGCATACTCCGTTCTGTAAACTGCAAGACACAACAGACAGATGCAGAACCGATCAAACATAAGATCCTCTGGGTACCGGGGCACACGGGAGTGGCAGGAAACCAAGAGGCGGACAGGATAGCTCGAGGATATACTAACAACCGAGCATCCAACGTCATCGACTTTGAGGAGTCACTTCCAGTACCTCAGGAATACTCGGCCATACCAAACAACTACAAAGGCAGCAGGATGCGGTGCCGACCACCACACAAATCCTTAAACAAAGAAGAGGCTGTCACATGGAGACAACTACAAAAGGCGTCATATCCAAACCTAAACACACTAAGTCCACCCCACACTTTACGAAACCAAGTGTCCATGGTGCCGTGAAAAACCTACACTATATCAAATAACATGGGCATGTAAAAAAGTCGACGTAGTTCCAATTAAAGCAAAACCAAGGGCGGAGCAATGGGAGGGTATGCTCTCCAGCGACTGCCGCGATTACCAGATAGGTCTGATACGGAGAGCTCAGCTGACGGCAGCATCCAGCGGAGCCCTGGAATAGGGAAAATCGACCGTTGCGGAGATAGATTAATCTGGAACGCTTAAAAGCACTTGCGCTAGAGCTTAATAATGTTATCCTATCCTACCTAGCCGAAACGCGCCGCTCACTTGCTTAAAAGGGAACAGCGCAAACACAGGACGAAAAGAGCAACGTGCAACACAGGCGCTGTATTGTACGTTCCTCTCTTCGCCCTGTGTTTGCGTTGTTCCATTTTAAGCAATGTTCAATCAACTAACCAGCAACAACACCCTCGCTGACTTGCCTAGTGTAGTTTTTGCTACAAAAGAGGCGATGTATGGGACCAAACTTATTGACGCAAGTATTTTTCCGCTAAACTTCCAGAGCTTCAAGGCTTCCAAAATTGCACTACCGAACGGTGAAGAGCAAAAGGATAACCAAATATACAATTCAAGGCGACAAGTTTGCAGGACGGTAAGACGTTTGAAGCCGCCATTCTTCGAAGCAGTCGGGCGCACCCTCCGTGATTACTTAGATGCCTTTATCTAATGAGCGATTTTAATCAAAGATGGAGCTTCACACACGCGACAGAATTTTCTATACAAGCCTCTTTGTCAAATTACCTAACATTACTGTCGTTACTATATGCAGACCACACGCAGGCAAATCGACGAAAAGGATCGAATTCATAGAAAACGCTCGGTACTGTTGCAAGACAGTTACTAAATCGTTTGTGATTCTTGGCGACGTCAATATTCATACCATATCAGATAACCCATATGCTAATGACTTTCGTGACATCTTTAATTCATGTGCCTGTTACAATTTGATATCGCTACCAACTGGAGCGACAGCAGATACTGCCACGTCTGTTGATGTGTGCATCAAGAACGTGAATGATAGGAATTTCAAAGCCCGCGTTGTCGCATATGAAGACAGTGATCATTTGCCTGTGTTCTGCTTGAGTCTTCCTTTGAACAAGAATTGTGATCCTCCTGTTGAAGAATGTTTGTATCGCGCAATTACTGACGAGGCCTTGATGACATTTCATGACCTAATAGAGCAAGAGAACTAGGATGATGCATTCAAGCAGCATAGCGCCACACTTGCTTACCAGGTGTTTTTAAAGAAATATCACATTTGCTAGGATTTGCCCTTTTCTCTGAGAGAAAGTCGCAAGAAACACCAACGAATTGGAAAGCCGTGGGTTTTCAGGGAGCTGTATTTCAGAATAAAGGAGAAAACTCGAAAGTTTCAAGAGATTATTAAAGAGAGACACCCATGTTTGCTGACAGAATTTAGACAAGTACGAAACAGACTGAGTTCAGATCTTAAGTAGGCATAGTCAAATTATCTCTAAAATAAATTACAGGTTTTTCGAAATGATAGCAGAAGGACATCGGACATGCTGAAGAACATATTACATAGAAACCAAACTGGCCCTATTGTGAAGGAAATCCACATTGATAATGAGCTTCTAACCGGGAACGACCTAGTAAATGTAAGGCATTTTGTCGATGTGGGTAATTACTAAGGAGGATGTGACAATGCAAGTCACAGCATAAATGTAAGCAGCTTGTTAGAGTCCATTATGCCTGCTCCGACAACACATTGTGAAATTGAAAAAAAATATTCAGAAAAACGAAAACAATGCCGCCTGCAGTGATGATGGGTTAAACGTGTAGCCCATTAAGCACAAGTTACGCTTGATAAGTCCTAAATTATCGCACATAATAATAATAATAATAAGCCAAATGCTTCTTGGCGGAGATTTACCGGATGACTAAAAATTGCATAAGTTGTATATACTTTTAAAGACGGTTATAAAACTAACATTACTAATTCCAAGGCAAATACCAGTCCTTACAGTGTTTTTGAAGGTATTATAACACATCATCCAAAAGTTAAGTGTATTTTTTAAAGAATCACCCAGTGATAACACACGCTCAATATGGTTTTCAAGCAAATAAATCAGCACAGCTTGCATTCATTGACACTAAGGATAAGGTAATTGAAAATATTGAAGAAAAGTGCTTACTCTCGGCTCATTCCTTGATTTAAGCAAAGCGTTTGATACTGTTCAACGCATTATTTCTTAAAGAAAATTAGAAATATATGGCTTCAGAGGTGTGGCACTAAAACTGATTCCAAGTTACATTGGAAAATGTTACCAGTATGTATGTGTAATAATTGGTCCTCCACTAAACCAGAATTCCGACACAGTGTTCCCCAGGACTTTATTTTGGGACTCCTACTTTTTTGGTTTACACAATAGACATTAAAACAATACCTGGATTCCTACAAATTATCATGTATGCAGATGATACTATTGTATTTTTTTACCGGAGAAGCTGCGCACTGTTTACAGAACTCTGTTAATGATAATTTATTAGTTATATAAATGGCCTCACAGAACCCGCTTGAATCCAAACATAAATAAAACAAAGTAATTATTTTAGGCCAATAATTATTCAACACAACTGCAACTCGGTCAGTAATACATTTCAAGGACGCCCGCTGGAACAGGTTGCCGAACAAAAATTTTTGGGTGCTTGATTCAGCCATGACCTCTAATGGAACACTCATGTTAAGCAACTTACATCAAGTCCGTCTCGCAAAATAGGCTGCATTTATTAGGTACAACATCTAATACCCAAACGCTTAAAACAGGAACTGTACCATTGACTAGTTTACACAAGGATAAGCTATGGTATCCTTATTTGGGGAACGGCAACAGGATCTAACTGCCACAAACTTCATGCATTACAAAAGCGAATGTTACGCATACTGGAAGACTTCAAAGGAAATAAGCAGCCTCGTTGAACGCAACCGTTACTTGTCAAATATAATATGTTAAATGTTGACCAGGTGTACTTTTTTAAATAAGTGCAGTGGATCCATAGATACAGGATACATAATTCTTTAGTAAATAGTTCAAGCTTATGCAAATTTCGAAACCCAAAACGATAAATACCGAAAGTCAGAACTAACTACCGCAGGCAAGCATCACCTTTTCAAATAACGAGTGAATTGAACAAAAAAATGTGCAGATAGACTTTAATAAAGTTGCACAAACTCTTCAGAACTACTGTAAAAAGTCATCTTGTAAGGAGCAGTATTAAATTTTCTTTACTGTAATTTTTCCAAAAAGTGTATGTCCTATCGTGAATTGCTTTTGTAATATCCTGATCTGATCTACTGTCTTGATTGGCGATGGAAATCATGTTCGCGCACGATAGTGTAGAAAGTGCCAATTCAAAACTGGCGTGCGGTGCTTGCATTGATTTGATGTTGCGGGCAATGTTTGCATTGTAACATCCAGTTCTCTTTTGTTGTGTACTTCTTATCCTGTTGTATAGAAAGGGAAAATTCTTGTAATGAGACATAATTCTGACAGTAGCTCGTCTCTTTTTCCATTCATTCCCATTGCCTGATCTTACACGACTGCTTGACTGAAGTTTGTTATGATATTTGTGTTTTTGTATAATGTGCAAGGGAGCCGGGGCTTTTGTCAGGTGCCCTGTCGCCTATAGCCTCGACCCCCTCTTGGACTGTGTTCAAGAAGGAACGAAAGAAAGAATGAAGGAAGGAAAGAAAGAACGAAAGGAAGAAAGAGAAAGAAAGGAAGAAAGAAAGAAAGAAGGGAAGAAGGAAAGGAAGAAATAAATAATATGGGCCCAGGTGGGTGGAGGATGACCGTGGGAGCCTAGTCAGCCTCTTAATAAAGAGATGAAGTTGGGCAGTGGCTGGCAGGTGGTGCTTGTGGCGTGCAGCTGGCTCTACCGCTGCATTTTATGTTTATGGTTAAGGTTGCTTTTAAAAACAGAGGGAGGTGAGCGGTCCTTAACTTGCTACTCTAAGGGCCTCAAGAGAGGAAAGCATTGCATAACTGGACTCTTTGAAACATTTGGCAGGCGCGTGTATCGTCAGTATCACAATGCGGTGAAGATGTTGGAAATGAGGCCAAGAGCTTACGCAGCCGGAAGAAAGTTACATATTCTTGGCAGCGACAACACATAGGAGAGAGGTTTCATTGCAATTATGAGCGAAAAGGAAATGACCATTTTGTACCCGAGATCTTATACTGCTTGTAGTCGCCTGTCTACAACTTTGCTGCGCTCCCCGTCCCAAAAACAATATTTTAGGCATTGCAGCTTGAGATATGCTTTTTGGAGAGACAAATAGACAGTAGCAGTTCTAAACTAATCCGTTTGGTAGAATTCTTCTGGAGCGCACGTGTTACGAAACATTCGCCCCAAAATCTTCCCCCAATTTCTCGTTATTACGCATCCAACGCCGTGCCAGTCGACGCAAAACTCCTCCCACATGTGTCATAAATTAGTAAATTGGGTTTTGGGGAAAGGAAATGGCGCAGTATCTGTCACATATCAGCGGACACCTGAACCGCGCCGTAAGGGAAGGGATAAAGGAGGGAGTGAAAGAAGAAAGGGAGAAAGAGGTGCCGTAGTGGAGGGCTCCGGAATAATTTCGACCACCTGGGTATATTTAACGTGCACTGACATTGCACACCACATGGGTGCCTTAGCGTTTTGCTTCCATCGAAACGCAGCCGCCGCAATAGGATCATTCTACCAAATAGAATTGTGCAGGAACTCACCCAGCTATTACATTCTAATATGAACAAATCTCCTTACTGCCGTCAAAAATTTATTAATAGATTTTACTTAAAAGAATTTAATTCATATTAATTGATTTTAGCAAAGTTACCCTGCGATTGGGCAAAGCGAACGAAGAAAGAAGTGAGGCAGCGCTTGTTGTTTGGAGTTGGCTTAACATGCTCTGAAGTGTAGTTAGGGAAAAAAACGATGAAAAACGACGAGGAACAAGAGGAGGAATGCAGGCCACAACGATTAGACTTCTGAAGTAAGGATTCAGCTACCCCTTTCAGGAAGACTCTTGGAAACCCCTCTGCCTCCCTACGTAGGAGTTGTTTTTCAAAGCTGCTCTTCATAGCGTGGTGGCAGCTTTTTTCCAGCGCATTGCGCAAACTATTCATAACAATTGCTCTTTTCGCAATCTTTGAATGTACGGATGCGAAAGGCAACAATGCCCCTAAGTTCTTGTGGTGTGCATTCCTCCTCTTCTCCAGCCGTTGGGGTGTGCATTCTTCCTCTGATCCCTCGTCTGTTTTGACTGTGTTTTTTTTCCGCCTAACTACGTACCAACTGGCCCAGATTTCAACGCTTTTGAACCGTAAGTCTATTATTCGGAACATTCCTAAACCATCTTTCAATGCCCAATTGAAGAGTGATAAGAATGACGGGGTCATTTCGTTTAACCTAAGACGAAGCTTTTCCAGTAGCATTGGACGTTTGCATACAGCTGGATCATAGCAAAACGTTGGCTTTGTATCGGGGATAATTCAGCATCTAGTATGCAATAGCCTGACAGCGCTAAGTTGGCAGTTATTCTTTTTTTTTTTTCATGATGCCTTGTATTCCTCCAAGCTCTGTATGTTCTCACAACCAAACATCATATGCTTCCTCAGATGCCGTCTTAGGTGTGAAATTGAATTCCTACGGATTTTACAACATATGAACAACACTGACGCGTTTTTTTTTCAATTTCTTTTGGTGGGTGCCCTGTTATATGAATGATGACAGATTTCTACAGTTCAACACGTTATGATTTGCTCGGTCATTCTGAGATTTTGAAAGCACAGCCCATTAAAACACGTACCTAACTGTACAAGTCCGCAGTGACCTTCGAGGCGCCGTAGACTGCCTCATTGAGAACTACACAGTTTGCTGTTGGCCGGGTACTGTCTGAAGAAAGAACTGGCGCTGCCTGTTGAAGGTAAACACGCTTGCAATATTGAGAGAGCATGCCCTCTCAAACACTTGCCTCCCCCCCCCCCCCCCCCCACCAAGTCTTGCTCTGCTGTTGCTATGTGTCTGAGCTTTTCGGTAGCCTTAAGTTACCTCTACCGTTGCGCCATAATTGATTCGTGATAACAGACAGGAAGAGCGATGAGTGGGTGAGGGAACAAACGTGGGTTAATACTCGAAATGAAGCATAACGAATTGGCTTGCTCAGGGCATGTGCTGCGAAAGCAAGATCCCCCGATGCAGTTTAGGTTAACGGACTTGGTTTCAAGAAAATGCAAGCACAGCAGTTGGTAGATGAAAGTTAGGCGGGCGAATGAGATTAAGCAACTACAGTGATAGGGTGGCCGCAGCTCGCACAGGACAAGGTCAGTTGGACAGATATAGGAGAGACATTTACACTACAGTAGGCGCAGTCAGGCTTATCATGAAGATTTCGCCATGACTCCCATAAAAACACTACGGACAGCTCCAATTTTCGTTCTTAGTGAACACGAATGGTTTGAATCTTTGCGGCATTGTTGAAGTCTGTTCTGCAGCAAAAAAACGCACTTATATCCACGAAATTTTAATTTGAGAATGGAACGCATATTTTCCACCACTTGGTTCTAACTCTTGACATAGACAAGAAAGGCTGTGTGATCGCCGCATGGAAATGGAAGGAGGCGAAGCCTGCCTTCCGTGATATGAATAAATAATGGTCCCGAAGACGTCACTCCTCTGGAAGCCGGTCGTTGGTGAATGTAATAACATTCTGTTTTCTGACGCTTCCTATCTTATAAATCTTACAACAACTTCACTTGCAATGGAAACAGCTTCTTTGTCCTTAAATTTGACAATTGAAACACATAGAACGAATTACATTTTTCATCAGTCTATCACGAGCGGTGGAAGCAATGAAATAGTGCTGCCCGCTATTGAGTTCGCTGCTTGTAGTTAGATCACTGTCATGACGTGAACAGCTAACTGTTGGAAGCGGATTGTTAGTTTGACACATTCTGAAAGATTTCGCATTAACAACTTGCCGTCTTTGGGGCGCTGAATTTACAATATTTCTTGTGCCTGCGTCTACGCCTGCCGTATTCTGTAGTCGCCCTAGTGCTCATAGTTAAATAAAAACGACTGTAGAACGAGAAATATTTGGTGTCGTTAAGAACCATGTTCATATCGAACGGGGAATTACGGTAGACAGCAATTAAAACAAGTAATACCAAGGAAAATTAAAAAAGGAAGGAAGAAAATCCTCTTTATTAGAGTGCCTTTAAAAGGCGGTAGGTAAAAGACGCAGTTAAATATATTTTATTGGACTGGCTTATATGCACAGCGTGTACGAATTAAAGCTTTACATAATTTTTTAAATATCAAAAGCAGTACACTGAAATCATATTTGTCAATAAGGAATGCGGCCAAGCGGACACAATAGTGAGAAAAATATTCATTGTAACGTTAGTAGTCATTGTAAATTCATCAATGAAATTTTTAGGTGGATGTTTATATTGAAAACGTTCAGGCAGTGGTAATCAAAGACTATTTTGTGTAGCGGCGCCACCATGGACAATCGTTAGGAGTTTAGCAAGCGTATTTGTTTTTCATTGAATTCTAGGGTTACCCAAGCTAAGCCACTGCCAATTTTTTAAAGCGATTGCTTCTTCAGTGGATGAAAGGACGCAGTATCGCAATAGACTTCGCATACGGTCAAGCACAGCGATTCCACACTGCTGGCAAAGAGCGAAAATTTATAGCCGTCACCTATAACTCCCCATTCTTGTCAGTCGAAGCGCCATACACAACAGCTGCGTCAGGCCAGAAAGAAGCTTCATGCCGTGTGCCACGAACTCGCATGCGCAGTATGACGGATAGGACTGAAAATTTAGACGCACTTATTGCATGACGCAGGCATATTAATAAAATTGCGAAAAATACAACTCTTTGGAATGCGGTCGAATTTCGATGGAGGCGAAATTCTAGAGGCCCGTGTGCTGTGCGATGTCAGTGCACGTAAAAGAACCTCTGATGGTCGAAATTTCCGGAGCCCTTCACTACGGCGTCCCTCATAGCCTGAGTCGCTTTGGGACGTTAAATCCCCCATAAACCATAAACCATCTTTGGAATGCCACGGCATCTAAATTTTCAGTATAAACATGTGAACAGCAGTGAATAAACACTTAATTAATCATCTCCAGTCAATTACGTAGGTTACGATAACTATTTTTCTCACTGTGTCTGCCTGGCCTCATAACATGCTAAAATAATGAATTTTCTACAGTCATTGGTACTTAAAAAGAAATCATTACTACATAAGTTTCAACACCCTCTACAAATAACCAGCCATACAAAACCCTAAATGCGAAACCTCGGCTAGCGTTTGGAAATTCCACACTGGTGAATAAAATGTTTCTTCCACTCTACGCGGCGGTTGTTGCGCAGGGCACGAATACATACTCTAAGGTAAAAAAAGGAACATCAACTTAATCCTTATCAGAGTTCTGGGGTACTTTACAGGCTTTCTGCCCGTCCAAAATCAAGCATGAAGTGGCGAAACCTTCCCACTCCCAATTTCTTATCTATGCTACTAATTTCAGTAAGCGTGCGCAATCTGTTCTTTCCTTACTCGTATTCCCCGGGGAATTGCTGGAGGGGGAGAGTAATCTTCTAATGAACGGCCGCCTTGTTTCCTGACAGGCGCTGCTAACGAGTAACCAGGCGCTGTGGTGCTGTTCTCGATCGCGGAGCCTTGACGCCCGCTCACCTGATTCCTCTGCCAGCACCTTTTCCTCTTTGCTGTGTTTCACGCTTCGCTTGGCGTGTTCGAAGCGCTGTTCGCAGAGGTGATATCGCGGACCTCTCATTACTTCGCGCTTCTTAGCCACAGTTTAGAAAGTGCGCCTTCTGTTGAAATTTTAGGAGCTTGTTGTCTGCATTCTTTCTTATCGCCCTTCTTCTTGCATCCCGTGTACTTGCAATCAGGAGAAGTTGAGTAAGGAGAGGAATTAACTTGGTATTTTGGGTGAGCTGCTATAAACAACTTTGAGTAAATCCCGAAAGAAACGAGGACATTAACTAAGAAGTGGCGAAAGAGAGGCGCCACTACGATCTAAAAATTTTACTCAGAGATTAAAATTTGAAGGGACACTTAAGCTCTGCCTTGAGGCTATGACGCGATAGCCTAATGGGTTAATTCCCTTACATGCAGAATTGCTCAATCTTTACATTCATAGATCCCTGGTAGTCCTCACACCATTCCTGGCGCAGTGGCGCAGCCGTTAAGAGATGGCAGTGTGCGACTCAGGTTGCTCTTCCCGAGCGACATTTCATTAACTGCCACCTGGAACAGAGGGCAGTCTGCTCACAATCCGGCGGGCAGGTTGTGATGACGCCACAAGGTCACGTTACCTAAGTGGCCAACCGACCTCCTAGGTTGCTTCTCTTGAGTTTCTTGCGGATTTTCCGCATTTTCTGCGGCACGAGCTCCTTAACGCTACCACATAAAAACACACAGCGAAGAAACGACTTTGTCGTTGCATATCTTTCTATTTGTTTGATATGCTCAAATAAAGGTTATACCATGTATGCCTATTTTAAAGCTGCAGAGCTAGCTATTAGCTAGCCAATGGCAGAAGCAGGTAACATTAAGAAGAAATGAAATCAAAATTTTCCAGCAACTAAAGCACAGAAATATGCGTGTTAGCACAGCCGAATTACTAGCCACACTGTAGATGCCGCTGTCTATTTCTTTTGTTTATTTTTATTGATCTTGTATTGCGGACCAAACATGGCCCAAGCAGGAGAGGCATATACAAAAAATGTACAACGTACGCATTTGCAAACACAAATGAGATGCAATCACTCACAAAGATGTCGTACAAGAAACGAAAAAATATGCAACGTCAACAACATTGCTCAATATTGGCAACTTTATCTGACGGTTCAAATCACTCTTCGGGGGCAAGCAGCAGAGAATCATGCCGAAGAGAGTTCCACTATGTGTTCATATTGCCATACAATGAGTACTTACAGACATTAGTACGAGCAAAGATTGGTTAAGTGTAGTGTTCATGCTTATGACGAGATTTCTTAGATGAGTGTTTAATTATGTACTGTTTAGGATGTAAGCCTAATTTCGAAAAATAGAACTAACTAAGAAATCTAATTCGAGTTGTTTTTCTTCATTCATTTAACTCCAGCTGTGCTACATGCAAAATAGCAGACAGATTCGCGTTGTTTGTAACGGTTGTATATACAACGAGTGGCTAACCTTAGAAGTTTTTCTATTTTTTCTGTATCTACAGTTGTATGAGGGTCCCACACCATACTTGTGTACACTAGAGAAGATCTTACTATAGCTTTGTATGGCTTATTTTTCAGGCACTTGATTACCTTCCTATCTCATGTTTTATGAACCCTAACTGAAGAGCATACGTTGTCAACGTGTGCTGTCCATTTAAACCTGTTTGTTTTTGTAACGCCTAAACAATTATATTTCTCTATTCTTTAATAAACTTGCCGCCCATATTTATCAAAATTCATTTTTTTTTATTTTCGTGCGTGCAGTTGACGTTAGTTTGATAACTAATTTAAGCATTTGACAACTTTAAAGTGAAAATTCCCCGCATTTGTGCTATACTAACGCGGAGATGTCTCGAAAGCTCGGACGCTACTGCCGCTGTACTGATCGGTCTCTTTCTGCAATGCTCTCAGCAATTCATTATAACACTTGCTGGTGCTAAATCGAATTTTTAGGCAGAGCGAAGAGCAGTGACCGGGCTTGGGCCTAACATATAAAAATCACGATATGTGTTTTTTCTCGACCACTGTTGCATTTTCATGAATGCTTTCGATGTTGGGATCCAGGATGTGAGCTTGCGCGTCAGCACGCACGCAGCAGGGCATCGGTATCACTTCCGTTCTTAGCTAGCCACTTCTTTCGTCCCATTGGCCAGTAATGTGTCAGTCGTCCTGAGTAAAAATAACTTAAGTATAATAGTTTTCGGATTATTGCCGTGTGATTTTCCTGCATGAGTGAGGAAGCTGGCGCGAAGCTGTTTGATTACAGCTTTTAGCTCGGGTGACCCACCAGCCTTTCTGGTAAATAAAGATTAAGTTCAAGTTCAAAAAGGAATTACTGTAAGTGCACCACTGAAAGGGCCTTTTATCCTGAAGTGGGTTCGCTCGGTTGCTGATATTGATGGCAGTAGTCGTGGCCAAGATATCAAGACATGCGAAGTGCACATCTGCGACATGTATAAAATGTTAAGCAAATAAGAGGACAACGTTGGAATAATCGAGTAGATAGCTCTCAATTCCATAATAAATAACCTCAATATTGCTACCGTCACCTTCGTCAACAGCAGAACCAGTCATTCGGAGGCTCAATGACTAGTAATAGTTTTCTCTCTGGTCGTCAAACACGTTCTAGGTTGCCATTTCTTTTGAGTTGTGCTATCAAAACGCTCGTTTTCCATATATCCTGACGCACTTCAAGGCGATAAACAGAATGCAGCTAGGATGTCTTTCTAAAGATGCCTAACTGCTTTGGTGTTCTAAGATTTGTTTCGTTCCTAATATTCATTTTAGTTTTTCCCTGGACTGTTCTGGCAGCCAGGCAGAAATTATTTTCATTTTGGATTTGTGGTCTATGTGTGGGATATTTCACGTGCAAAAAAATTTTCCTTCAATATTTTTCGCACAGCGTTAGAAAGTACACATTCAGGGTTGAAGCTAGAAGAGTTAGATTAATGAATTGCAACAATATCAAAATCTCTTTGGCCTTGAGTCGCATAGCCGTGTGACTTTCTTTCTGCTGTGTTAGTAGCTTGTATTGCCCGCCTTCACTTTTAAGTAGGAGTACTCAATCCCGGTACACTGCAATACGCGGAGATGATTGGTGGCACGATGTTCGATTGAACTTTTCACCTACGCCTGCCGCATTCTTCGGTGGAAGGTGCTTTCAAGTTCCTTTTCTGATATATAAAAATTTTTCGCCAGCTCTGCTATGTGTTCAATAAATTTAAGGACGTGAAATGCGCTAAAGCCGCAGCTAATTCTCTGCCCTAACAGTACAGCAATACACTAAGAACCATAAGCCGTGTTTTCCTTTCAGGTAGTAGCTACCGTTTCCAATTTTTCAAATTGCGAAAACAAGACCGTCAGTGGTTTTCAAGGATTACTCGACTCCAGTGACCTAAAGATCAAGCTGGAGGAGCAACATCAAGAGAGTAACAGAATGAATCACTTAGGAAATTTTTAGAATCTTATCTACAAAAGTTTCTTCCAAAAATAAACGAGTTTCTAGTAGCGTCCGTCTTTGTTGCGTCGTATTCTTTCTGTGGTCTCCCAGTAAAGCTACGCCCAATTTTCAAAGAATGAGTTACCAACTCGCTCAGCACTAAGTTCTACAGCGATGAAGTTTGACGCATCGACCACGGCGCTGTAACACACAGCCTAGCGAGGAGCAGCTATCTTTTGGCACATTCGTAATGGTTTTCCACACCATCTGACTGCGCTTAAGACGTGATCTTCCGCGCTCTGTCAAACCCAAACACTGAGCGGACCAACTAACTTGCTGCGTCGAGAGCACATAGCCAAGAAATATTATCAGGCAGACGTGCGCATCTGATACTTAAAGATGGGAAATTTCTTACAGTTATTCATTTTTCACTAGTGACAGAAACCAGAAACACAAGACATATACAGATATTCTTCACTCCTCTAGTGCAGAGAATTTACGCCCTATGATTAATAAAATTTACTTCCGACGGCTCTAAGAGATGCAATGAAAGCTCACAGGATTTCTCCTTTGGCCACGAACCGAGGTATAAAAGATTGTAACGAAAGGCACTCAGTGTTAAATATCGGAGTAGAAGGAGTTCCGAAGTTAACCTTATTGGAACTAAGCAAGTGCTGTGACAAAGAAAAAGAAAGCAAAGGAGAATCAGGAAACGCCAACGTATACTCTCGGAAAACGAAAGCGCATCGTTAAATGACCTAGAACACAAAACCTTTGTTTAAAGATAAATTTAAAGTTTTTATGTCGTCTGTTAGACATCAGCGAAACAATCAAGCAATTATCAAGTTTTAGCCCCTTTAAAGTCAATTATGTTTTTTAGACACTTCTTCATACACGACCATTAAATTGCCTTCCGGTACCGAAGCGTGTGCCAATCTGCGTAAGTATTCGAATAATTTGGTGCTGTACGTGACAGAATCAATCTCGAGCACATGTAAAGAGCACAAACGCTTCTGTTCGTTTTAGCACGTTTCTCATCTAACCTTTGTTCGCTTTGCCTAACTAAATTCAATTTTCGGGGTCATTTCGGCCAGGGCGACAGTCACCTGATGATCGTTTCCCGCTTCTCTAATGGGTCCACAGGAAGCTGTAAGAAGCGTGTAGGAAGCTTAAAAAAGGAAATATTATGGAAATAAAAAGCAGCAAATCTCAAAGGTTATATGCCTATCTATATATCCAATGCCAATTTCCTGTCAGATTTCGAGACAGAGGAAGGGGAAAAGAGACTCCAGGTGAACTCGGATGTACAGGCGGTTAACAGTCAGAGCACGGCACAGAATACGGATATAAGTGTTCTGCCAGGAGAAACTGGTGCTGAATAATTCGTCTCGATGCGACTATTTCCTGCTCTTATCAGTCTTCCGCAATCTAAAAAGTTCGCGCGAAAATTACTGCGCTGAGCATCGCCGCGCACGAGCGGTTTCTCCAATCCGAAAAATTCCGGGCGTCAAATTATGACCGAACGAAGAGGTACAGCGATGGACAGCGCAAAAATCTGACAGGATTTTGTATTCTAACGATCCTTTAAATAAAGCGTGAAAAGAGTCTGAGAGAGGCGAACTGCGCTCTTTAACGTAGAGACGAAAATATACTTAAGCAACACTTGCGACAGGACTAGTTGGTTTGTTTTCTACTTATTTGAGTTTCTCCTTCTTTTACATATTGTTGCTGTAGGCATGCGAAATGACCGAGTAGCCCAACGGCAAGTGTTGCATGAAATATGCAAACACGTTGAACGAAAACTTGAGAGTAAAGTGCCGGGGGAGGAGAAAGCATTTATTCTCTCTGAACCAGGGCGGTGCTCTCTGAACCAGGGCCCGCTCGGCCTCCAGGTCAGAGCTGCGCAGGACCGCCTCCCAGCCCTCCCTAGTTGCCTGACTAATAACGGCTGTATATGCATTGTGCTGGCAGGCCCACACCATGTGACATAGGTCAGCATGCCGCCCACACAATTTGCACCTGCACGTAAATGTAGGGTCCACGTGTTTTAGTATGGCGGCATTTAAGAAAGACCCGGTTTGGAGCCGCATACGCTGGCACTCCTCAGTTCTGTCGACACCCTTAGCGGGTCCCGGGTGTACCCTCCTGCAGAGGGTAGATGGTTTGTAGTATCCGCATAAGAGATTAGCGGAATTGGTATGATTGTCGATGCAGAACCGAGGGATGGAGTCGAACTTGGAGGATGGAACGCTCGGGCAGCCTCGTGAGTGGCCATGTTCTCCTCAATCCCTTGGCGACAGGGCATCCATAATATCCTGTTTTTTTAGTAATCGCCGAATCACAATTGCTCTCAGCTGGTAATATCATTTTGCGGACGAGTGGTGTTATCCTACACCACACATAAATTCCGGAATGCTTGCTGCGAGTCCGACATTATGTACGCTGAGTCGGAGTGGGTGGCAGCCAGTGCAGTCGCCACTTCCCCCAGAATTAGCGCGTCGCTAGTTTTTACCGCGAGCCCGTTCACCTGTTTTCCCTCGTGCACCACCTAAATGGTGCAGATGCCCTTCTCGGTTGGACCCGCTGCATCAACGTAACATATGCCTGTGTAATCCCGTAGTAATTTTGAATCAATTTTTCCCTGGTTTCACGCCTTCCCTGATTATACTCCCAGTTGTTATTTCTGGGGAGCGCCTTAACTGTCAGTGTATTTTTCCATGTTTCCAGGATGTCAAATTTGCGTTGAGTGGTGGGGATCAGCGCGAGATTGAGGTCCCGGAGGACTTGTCTGCCGGCGCTTGCCATCGACAGCCTGGTAATTTGGCTTGTTCTGTGGGCCTCGGTCACTTCTCCACCGAGTTGTGGAAATCAAGTGGAAGCAGGCGTTCTGTAGACCTTTTGGTAGGGAGTCCTAGCGCCTTTTAATTACTACCCGAATCATCGCGTAGAGGTTCCAGAGGTCGCTCTTCCTCAGCTTGAGGTAGGGCGCCACATACCCCACGAAACTGACGATGAGCGCCTGAACCAGGCGAACGGTTTCTTTTTCGGGAAATGCGCCATTCTTGCCGAATATCCTGCTATTTATCCTACTAAGTGTTTCGCAGGTGAACTTTAATTTTTGCAAGGCCGCGGCATTGTTAACCCGGTTATTAATTTTTAATCCCAATACCCGACACGTCTCCACCACAGGTATCTGGGAGTCGTTAACGTAAATTTCGCTTAGGTTTCTATCCTTTCTAATGTGTAAGAGATCTTATTTGTTCGCAACGTATTCCAGACCGCACTCCCGAGCGTAATGTTGATTACCCAGGCGGCCCCTTGGAGGGCCCCCTCCATCTGTCCGACGCTTCCCCAGGACGACCAGATAGCAATGTCATCTGCGTAAATGGCGTTGCGTAGCATCCACGGCATTAAGCCTCTCGAGGAGGCCCGTGAGGGCAACGTTAAAAAGCAGCGGAGAGATAACTGCTCCTTGAGGTGTGCCTCGGGTTCCCATCTTGATGGGCCCGAATTTTACGTTGTCAAGTCTGATGTAAGATTTCCTATTTTGTAAATGTTTTTTATATATCTGAATGTTTTCTCGCCGCAATCGGTGGCATTAAAATTCTCTAAAATTTTGATATGTTTAACGTCGTCAAAAGCCGCCCTCAGGTCCAGGGCCAAAATAGGCCTGTCTGCCGGTTTCCCGAAGGGGGAAGGGAGGGGGGGTTCTACGACTTTCCTGTTGGTTTGGAGCAGCACGTCCTGAGCAGATAAAAGTTGCCGGAAGCCGAACATAGAGGGCGGCAGTAGCTCGTGCTGTTCCAAATGACTGGAGAGCATTTGGCTCACTACCGCTTCCATGAGCTTACATGCGCAGGACGTCAGATATATTGGTCTCAAATTTTGTGTTTATTTTTTTACCTGACTTGGGAATGAACGCCACTACGAATGTCTTCCAGTCATCCCAAGTCCTAGTATTCGTTGATGTATTGCGTAAAATTTTCTACAGCTGTATCGTTGAGGTTGGCCGGAAGGCCGACCGTCATCTTGTCGTCCCCCTGTACCGTCTCTCGATTCATGTTGATCATTGGGGCTTTGATTTCCTCGACCGTAAATTTTGCGTACAACTTTTAATTTTTCTCTCCGGTGTAAGCCCTTATATCTTCATCATCTATAGTCGTACATAAATATCTTGCTTTGAGTTTGTCGGCGAGTTGTTCACCCGTGCCTTTGAAGTCATGCAGTACCTTCCTTAAATTTCTGCTCTGCTCGCCTGTGGTTTTATTAAGCTGCATGAGGCATCTGAGGAAGCACCATATATCCTTCCTGCTGAGGGTACCCTGTATTGAATCGCATTTAGTTATTCAGTTGGTTTTTGCTAGACACCATGCGTACCCTTCCGCCTGTTTGGTTAGCTGGGCAATTCTAATTTTGAGCTTACGGTTGTTGTTTCTTTTTTGTATTTTCCATCTGTTAGCTAAATATCTTCTGGCTTCTCACAAATGTAAGAGCTGATTGCCTACTGCTGGGGTGCCGTCGGTAGTCTGAAATTTGCGCGTGAAGCGATTTTTTGTTTCAATTAGCATTTTGGCCCAATCCTCATAGGCTACCGCGTAGACACCCAGTGCCGGCGCTTCCACTTCCCTGAACTTTGTCCAGTCGGTCAAGAAAGCCTCTCCCGTTGTTTTCCGCATTTTATTTGATTCTATTGCGATTTGTAAAATGCAGAGGCCACTGACGAGAGTTTCTTCTGTATTTTGGCATACGTAATTTTTTAGCGTTCCGGACAAGCGAGAGGTCCTGGCACGTGTCTGGGGAGACGCTATTTCTTATTCTTGTCGGACCTAGGCAGCTAGCAGCGTCTCCCCAGTAAAGGGCAGAAAAACAATAGCCAAGTTGTTTTCAAAACGCCGCTGACGCGACCTTTTTACTACAGTGTATGGCCTAGGGTAATATCGCAATTTTTGAATTACTGCCCACTACAATACGCCATATTCCAAGACAGACAAGCTTGCGAGCATATTTCAGGTATTGGTGGTTCTCTATGACGCCTTCGGCCAGTACCATTCGCTACAATCGACAGGTGTTTTTTGATACATTCGGGCGCTGCTATCGGTCCAGAATGTGTAAGGCGCGGTCGTTCTTGATCGCTAAAGAACAGAAATGCCCACGCCCGAAAATGATACCGCAGGAAACTTGGAAAAAGAATTCAAGATTGCAAACGAAGCCAAGGTTAATGCCGTCCACTTTTGAAATGCATTTTTTTTTGCACTGACATGGGCAAACAATACGCGGCCGGGAAAAAGCAAAGAGAGTACAGTGGCAATAATAGCAGACGTTAAAAAGGATTTGAGGCACGGGTATTAGAGCGCCAAAATGGTTGTTGCCAGCCAGTTCTGATATCGTCGCTAGGAGTACAGTGCATTGCTTGCGCAGGCGGTGGCGCATATTGATGTGGAAAAACTCGGTAAGCCTATTAAGTTAACACTATATGACAGAGAGGGAGAGAGAGAGAATCCTCGCCGTTGAACGTAGGCTCCTTAATTAAAAACTCCAGAGCTGGCTGCGAGCTTTTGCGCACGATACAAATTCTGTGTGATATGTCTTAAGAGAGAGAAAATTCTTGCATTACATGTTAAGCACTGCATACTAAAGCACCTTACAATCTAGGAATCGTTGGCGCAAGGTGTTCATAAAAGATTTTACTCTTTTGATGAAATGGCCAAAGTAGACAGCACCAACACCACTTCTAAATAACCGCTTCATTCATATCACATGTTGCCTTGCTATGACAGCTATGAACGCTATGGCTTGTTTTCACGCCTTTAAAAAAAAGGGGGAGGAAACTGGAAACCAGCCTTATCGCAATTATTGACAATAGCTTCTGTTAATAATTTCGACAAGCCCCTTCAGGGCTTCAGCACCGCCTGCCAGATGAACTGCGAACACAGTGAGCTATGCAATGCGAAGGTTGCCACGCGTTTTTCGTTGATGGTGTTGTGCTTACTTAAACCGTGGCTTCTCATCTGTTTTACGCGTGGTGAAGCTCGGTATTCCAGAAAAATTGCTTTTAAATCGCTGTTATGTAAGCGATACAGTGGTATTACATCACACGGGCTAACGAAAGCACCTTTATTGACTCATTATTGCACGGTGAAAGTCTTAATACAATCATGTTAAGTTAGTGAAGAGAAATTTATAATTGCATCTTTGACCCGGCATTGAGAGAAGTTTCCTTGTTTGTAGATTTTTGCTGTCTCCGACTTAATCTGGTCCACGCTTAATTTACACAAGGTATTAAATCAAAATTGACGCGGTGCTTCGCAATCTAAAAAGAGCACGATTACGAAAATGGAAAACCGAAACGAGAACTATTCTTCGCCCCAAAAACCAATGACTGCAGACAGCGGACTCTCAGCGCCATGCGCAGTGAAGGCTGCTCGAATGTCGCGCAGCCTAAACTCCAAAACACGAGCAGGCAACTCTCAGTAGAGGAGAAATTTAAAAAAAATACTTACGTGCGAACTGCCAGTGAGCGCTCTGAAGTGAATCAGTATCCCCAGTGGGGTCATCGCCGCCGATGTGTCAGGCACGTAGCAATTCGTTTTTGCAATTACCTGAAACAATGCAAAAAGGCAGATGATGATGTGAGATGCGAATCACAAGTGTGCGGCAAAGTATTTCTATAAAATACTAGCTATACCACAGCAATTAGCGAGGACCAAGTGGCCAAAGAGCATGAAGAAAAAAGTACCCAAGCAACGCAAAGAAAAGAGGTCATTATCAACGAAATCCTTCCGAATCATAGAATTTTCTTTTTTTCCCTTCACCCTGGACAGCAAAGACTGAGCGCTATGAGTTAGAAAGATTTTTTTTATTTCTGTCTTAGCAATCTTACTATCACTTAAGTAGCAGCGCTCCAACATGATCACTTTGAATACAAAGAAAATGTCATACAAACACGGAATAAGATATGCCGCTGGGAGGACAGGACTTTTATTTCATTCACTGTCTCAGTGAGACACGCAGTTTCCCTTGCTCATTCACCCATTCCGCCTAGTTTCTCATTCATTCCTTTACTCACTCACATACTCGGGCGCACAATAAACGCTTACTAGCTTTTTTGCTTGCTGTTTCATTTAGGCTCTTCGGTCAGAAATTTTCACTGCGCGAAAATTATTCACAATTACAGATTTCGGTACAGAACATTCTGTGACTGGACGCAAAAAAAATCTAAGCTTCCAGAGTAACATCAGTGAAATTGCTACAAGGTCATCACAAATTTACATCGTGGCACAAAACCTAATTCAGGCTCTCAGTTATGTTTGTTTTCGCCCATCCTTTTGATAGGAAATAGTTATTTACATAGAAAGATAAAATTATTGTCTTTCCGACAGGCTCATGCTTACAAAAGAATCAAAGAAAAGCTAACACCTCAACCTTACCAGAGGTGCCTCAGAACATGCAGACGTTCATCTTGAAAAAAAAAAAAAAACCTTCGACGTTAATTTGCATGCATATCTTAATATCTCTCTTGGTTCCTGGTCTTATATGATTCGATATATGATCTCGAACATTCCCAGCATATTCCGCTCCCCCCCCACCCCCCCCCCCCCCACCAGCCTAAACCAACACCAAACAAGTTATGTGCCGTTGCGGTGACCCGCGCGACGGAAGAGATTAAACACCATTTCACTCGCAAGCAACATAATTCAGTCAAACACTCACTCACTTCATTACATTCATTATCATCATCATCATCATCATCATCAGCCGGACTACGCCCTCTGGAGAGCAAATATTTTTCCGATATCTCTTCAATTAACCCGGTAGTCATCCTGCTGAGGCCATCTCATCCCTGGAAACTTCCTAGTGTCATCCGCCCGCCTGATCTTCTGCCACCCCTCATGCTACACTAGCCTCCTCTTAAAATGCAGTCCGTTACACACTCATCACTTGCGTCACTCACTCATTCACTATAATGTTCACTTTATTTACTCATTCCCTGACGCACTCCATAAAACGGCTCGCTCTTAAGCTCACTCAGCAGCGCAATATTTCAGCATCTTATACAGTCAATAACAAAAAATATAGTCCAGCCAGGAGGTCCACAAAGTGCAGCATGCTTTTAACATTTAGCCTTAATTCGTACTCACTTATTGCTGTAGTGTTCAGCCCGACACAAGTAGCCGAAGACAGTCCGAGGCATTGAGAGCAATAGAAACAGCCGTAACATTTGCAACGAGGCGCACTGAGGAAATCCAGAATGATCATCCAGCACTTTGTATTAGGATCGGGACCTCGATGTACCAAAAGGAAATGAACAAGCTACGAAAAAAATCAACCACGAAGACTCACGAAGCGCACAACTTCCTATGACGGAAAAGCGCGCATCACATCAGTACAGCGAACGACGCAAACTGTGCCTGTTCTCGACACCGACTGAGCGGGGTTCACCGAGCGCGAAAGCGCGCGGCGCGATCCGTAAGGGGGCCTGCTGCCGCGGCGATTCCCCAACTTGAGGCGGAAATTTCCCTAGATCAACACAAAACATCCCCAGCCTGTGTTTCGCGCAGAACACTGTCTCCCCAATTCAGTTCCTGCGTTGTGGGCGCCGTCATTCTTGTCGTGCTATGCTATCGTTACCGGACTTTTTCAATTTAAAATTTGGCATGCTTGAAATGCACACTTCATTCCATCGTTCACTTTCGCCCAGCTTTGGCAATGGGTGAACAAGTTGCAAGGAATAAAGTCAGTACTTTCACAGCAGGTATGATGATTGTGCAGTTCTAAATTGCATGTAATTTTAGGTGGCCGACCATGCTCAGTTGTCAGGTTCGCCTCTTTCATGGTTATTTCCCTTAGTTTTCTTTTTTTGTTCAGGACAAAGTTTTCGCCCTACACCTTTTAGCGGGCCCAGGAACTTTAATGCACAGGTGTCTTTTACGTTAGGCTGAGCCGCACATTTGTACGATATCTTGTCCATTCTTCTCGGGTTTGAAGATTTTCCTGCCAATATGCAATACGACGCAACGCTTGTACAGGAGTTTACTATCGGCGGCTTTTCTGTCAAGCCTGGGAAAGACAGAGCTCTATGCTCCTGACTGACCAGCTCGGCAGGACGTACTGGCGCGAGCCAATCTCCGATCCGGAAGAAGAGAAAAGAGGCAACAAGGGCTCGAGCTGCTTGCGGGCACCGAGGGAGGCACTATTCTACGGATTAAATTTGTTTTAAGGGATTGTGATAGGAAATACGCGATACTATGCCATCGTGGTCGCTTCTGAATGCGCCCATTTTCTATCTTTCTCTCCCCTGTTGATTTTTGAACACCTCTAACAGCCGAAAGCGGTAAGGGGTGCCTGCTAGGTGCCATTCGACAAGTCGGCGCGATTTCTGTTTATGCCTTCATAGAGCCACTTGGACACGCACATAACGCACGCACGCACGTACGCACACACCCACCAGCCCAGAAACACACGCACGCACGCACGCGCACACACACACACACACACACACACACACACACACACACACACACACACACACACACACACACACACACACACACACACACACACACACACACACACACACACACACACACACACACACACACACACACACACACACACACACACACACACACACACACGCCATCATTATCAGCGTGGCTACGTCGCAGAGCGAGGATTCCGGCTAACTTTTGATGAAAAAGCCTGCGTTGCCGCTTCGGCGGATGTGGTTGCTGCGACGGGCGCATATACCTTCGATCTTTTACACCACTTTCCTTCAATTCCCTTCTGTCTGCACACGGAATAATTGCGGCAAAGCGTCGCGAGAGAAATGTCTCAGCTGCCGCCCAGTAATGCACTTCACGGCGTTCCACCCTTAATTTCTTACTGGTGTCCACGGATACCACAATGAACGCTGCACCTCGTGGAGAGACCACATATGGTGACTTTCCTGCCCCAAATAACTTGTCGCTGGAACTAAACGTCTTAAGGCGTTAGCACATGATTTGTTGCTTTTGGTTTCGAGCACTCCCTTCCATCATCTTCCCGGTCCATCTTTCAAGACTGTTGCGTCATCACATTTTAAGACGAGCTGTCATCAATCCTTTTGATTCACTTCATAACGCGATACAACGCACACTAGCTGCTCGTCCCACCCTCTTGCCACACTCAACCTTCGCTTCGACACTTCTTGCCATCTGCTCCCTCTCCCTCTTCTGTCAACCTTCTCACCTTTCATCTCCTTCATTTCATCCGTTCCACTTTCTTTCCTCCTTGCAGAAAACTGCCTATGCGACACTGGCTGCTGTAGTACACGTGCACAAAGCATGTGCTGTCAGATCCCCAGCGTTTTCATTACAGTACTTTGAGGATAATTAGATTTACAGAATCTTTCTTCTTTAGGTCCTTGATGTCTGGTAAGAATGTCAGCGTTTTATCAAAAGTCATACCAAATTAATTTATTTTTATTTTAAAAGTAGCTCGGCTTCTGTAGACGCCGAGTGGGTCGATCTGTAACCCTCTATTGAGTGAAAATAGAAGAGCCGCTGTTTTTCTTTTTGTTTAAGAGATCCCAAATCCATTTACGTCTACAAAAAAATCAAGTTTGATTAATATCATTTGTTGTTTTCTCTCGCACATTCATATTCTGAATCCTGTGCATGCAGCGCCCTCACAGGTGAATCTCATCGGCTTGTCGGTGCCGCTATTAAAGACGATGTGGCTCACAGGGCAAACCTTCTCTTGTAGACATTCGTTGTTGCGTTCGTGTGCAAAGAGCGTGCAGCTTGCAGGGCGTTGGTAACCACATGAACGCGGACTCGGAATTGAACAACTTCTGCGGAGTTCCCGGGCTCAAACCCGACCGCGGCGGCTGCGTTTTTATGGAGGAAAAACGCTAAGGCGCCCGTGTGATGTGCGATGTCAGTGCACGTTAAAGATTCCCAGGTGGTCGAAATTATTCCGGAGCCCTCCACTACGGCATCTCTTTCTTCCTTTCTTCTTTTACTCCCTCCTATATCCCTTTCCTTACGGCGCGGTTCAGGTGTCCAACAATATACGAGACAGATACTGTGCCATTTCCTTTCCCCCCAAAACCAATTATAATTATAAACAAGTTCTGCGGGACGGCATAAATAGGGCCAACACCCCACAAACCTCTAGCGCTGAAAAAACAAAAACAAAAGTAACTCAAAGAACGACAGGCTGTTGAAGTGAAGGAATACATGTATTGCAGAGGGTGTGGAAAACTGGCCTGCATATTAAAACAAGTTTGAAAAAAAAATATGCGAGGAGGAAAAAGAAATCCGTCAAGAAAACAAAAGAAAGGTTAAGAAAAGCGCGCAGCAAGACATTTTCTCTAAGGGCTAATGGGGAAATTTTTGATGGTGTTCTCAAGCATATAGCGTGACATTTTTCAGTCTACCGAACAATTTCACTGAGCTGAAGGTTTCTTTCGGATGACTGATTGCGTGGCAGAAAGAAATTATTTGCGGCCGAATGTCAGCGAAAGTCTATATATGACATGGCTGCCCGGAAGAATGTACACGCAAAGTGCCCCTTCTCTGGTTTTGCAGAACAAGGTGAGATGGAATTTCTCGCCAATGCGGCGTGGAACCCAGGAGCCGCGACGAAGTGTCATTTAACGTTAATACAGTGCATTCAAGAATAACTAAAACTGTTTTTCTCTACAGGAAATGACAGACAATTACGCCAAGGTTAGTCTCATCATCGGCTAAAATTAAAGCAAAAGTACGGAACTCGAGGAGTGAAGGCAAGGCTCGCCCACTAAACGATGCAATATAATGCCTTGGCCGGAAAGCTTCGAAAAGCACGTACTACCGCAAAAGTCCTCTAAGACACAGGTCCGAAACACAACGTGGGTTGCAGGCAGCTTAGTAGGTTGAAATTGATATCCTTTTACATAGCACATGCTGACATTTGCGAGACCTCAAGAACCAGACGCGAAGAACTAATCAATAAATGCGGGACAAAAAAGAAACAGCATATTATATCTTAGTATGCCTGGACCCTGTAAACAAATGTAATGCACACTCGCGTTTGAGCGCCAATAATTTTCCTGCGTCGCTAAGTAATTTAAGGAAATTTCTTCGCACTGTCTCTAAATATCATTGTGAAAAATATTCACTACTTCATTGTAGTTTTTGTTTCGCATTGGATTATTGTTATTACTGAATGCTTGTGGCAGCAGCGAACTATGAGACCTAAGCATTTTTCTGAAGTACTGATGACTAATCTCTAGCAGTTGTTTTATTCTGAGAAACTGAAAAGAGAAAAAGTTTTATATATCCTTGTGATTAAATAATTTCTGCCGATAACAAAACATTATGTTTATCTGAGCTTTATCGGTGTCCTGTTTTGTCTTGCAATGCCACTGTTTTTTTTTATCACAATAAAACGAACCTCGAGGAATCTTGTCACATGCTTCGGCGCTGAAATTTCTCTCCGCTTTCGACTGATCGCGTATGCACTCATTGAATGGCACTTATTACAGTCTATCTTTAAGAAGAAAAACTGCTGTAAGCGCTATTCAAGGCGTGCGTAATAACCCTCCTTTTAAAGTATGCTTTCAATGAAAAATTATGCCCTATTATTTTTTAAGCCATACGCACTTTCAGTGAGTATATCCCTATAAAAAGGGGTACTAAATGAAATCCATCAATTCTTTCGGCAGTTTTTCAGAGGCTGGCTAATTAAAACAAATAGCTAGTCCGGATTGAGATATATGAGGATAGGAGACTCGTGTGACAATAATTACTGTGCACTATAATTTTTTTAGGTAGAAGAGCGCTTTGGATCTCACAAGTGCTATTGCTCAGTGCAATAAAAACATAACATTAGTAGTCATGTTTTGAATAATGTTTCAGTTTTTTCAATTGCTTCTTTGCTTACACTGTTGGCTGAAATATAGCCTATTAATACAAATGAACTGCTTCCCAGCATTTACGAGAGTTTGCGGTTACACCATCTGCGACAACACCTCCTGCTACGGCTTCTGCAGCTGCTCAAAATAAGCATTTTGCCTGTTCCAAGCCGTATTCTAAAATGTGAAATACTGCTTCCAAAACTGGTTACGTCTTAGAGCCCTATTATGTTCTAATGCTGGCTAACAAGAGGCATAGAAACCGGGCGCTGTTCCTGCGTTGTGACACGCCAGAAGTGTCCTGTGAAATATCACCGCTTGCAACCACTCACCTATGAAGCTCGGCACGAAAACTGCAATAGCTCTAAGATGCTACATTACAGGCTCATTAAGAATTCAGGAGGGGGGGTTCCCACCCTGATACAATCAGCCACTCCGTCAACGCCCCAAAGGCCTAACGTCGGAAACGCGCCGTAAAGGGCACGGAAGAAGCAGCGGCAAAGAGCGCTGACTAAGGCACCGCCGGAGGCAAGATAGGGATGGGGAGGCTAAAGCCAAACAGAGAGCCGCGTGAAGAACGTATCAATCACGTCCAGTGAACCCAAAAGGTCTACGTGGGCAGCCTGAGCCTCTCCATGCAAAGCAGACCCTAGCGCGAGGAGGGCCAAGAGCTCAGGGAGAGGAGAAATTGGCTTTCTCTGCTCATGCCGGCTGATGATTAAGAGGGTTTCGAAAGCGCGAGGCAGAATGAGAAGAACGCATGACGATTCCTGTGTTTATCCTCGGATTCAGTTTCTCCCTATACGGCGAAAGCGGTCTTACTCATTCGCGTTTCTTTTTTTGTGGGCATGGCACGCACGGGATTTCATGTAACACATGCGGAAATAACTTAGGTTGAATTTAACGGTCAGAGATATCCATGAGTAAAACATATAAAGACAGATTGCGTGGAGAGTGAAAATCAGGATACTGAGATGCCAAGCATTGGGCGATGCGCGTGTCTTGCAAACAAGATCGCTTGATTGGGCAATATGCGTCTGCCAGCATTATGAGTTCTGCCTGTGAAGCTGACTGTGTTACTCCGTGCGGAGTTCACGGTCGTAGCGTCATTCAGAGCAAAAAGCAGAATCTCCTGTTACGCATGACTTAACGATGCCTGTTTAAGCCCCTATTTAAGCTCTGATTGAAAATTCCAGTCGAAAATTGTACACGTACCACTATGATTGTGTCAGCATGTAATACGAACTCCAGGTCTGATTATTATCTGTTTTAGCACATTTCTCTCGCTTACGACTCTACTGCTGATATCATGTCGCACATTGTCTCCTCTAATGGTAAGCTGCCCTCGGTAACGCTAGACTTCCGTGAATTTCCTGGGCAATTCTACATGAAATTGCGGCGTTGCCCACCCTTGACCCTTCTTTGTTTCTGTGCCCCAATTGGAATTGCAGCCTGAATTTTAAGGAGTCTTACCAGCCTTAATTACCGTGGTGAACAAGTGCTCTGAGCGAGTGCTTAGGTACTTGTACATAGCAGCTGTGCTGGTGCTTGCGTCACGAAACTCGTGTGGTAGCGTTGGGGTGAACATCCCGCAAAAGGAAAGCAATGAAAAAGGGAAAAACAAGGAAGTGAAATAACTGACGACTGTGCGTGCCGAGCGAAGATGCTTGCTGCTGGGTTTGTTCACAAGATTCCGAAAACTTTCATGGGGAACACAGTGCTTCCTAAAATGAAGCAGCGTCTTGGACTGAAACTGTGAACAATTGGTATATGACGCAATTAGGTGCCCTGACCGACGGAAAGTAAAGATACCTTTGACGGTGCAAAGCAATCCGAGCCTAAGCAACAGAAGCGCCGCCGACACGCCTGTGTGTTATTTGCATGTGAATTGTTGATACAGCCATGTTCGTTATGCTAAGATGAAAGGAAAGATAGCAAAGCAAGCGTGATTGATTTGCCGAGGAAGACCCCTAAACATCTGTCCAGGACCACGGGTGAAGATTAAATGCGTTGCGCGCATTAAAAGTGCACGAGGGAAAAAGAGAAGGATAGCCGAAGCGACTCGAAAAGATCACGCTTCTGCGGGTGACGCTTTGCTGTCCCAGTTTGTGCGCATAGCATCAAAGACTCCCTGGGGCACAGAGCAGGGTTGCTAAACAGGAATTATCCTGCCACTAATCACAGCAGGGGATAACCTCGCTAACCGGAAACAGCTACTGCTAACGAGGGCACTAAGCTCACGGAGAAAAATCATTAGTGCTTGTGGCCCTTCATACAAAGCAAAGTTTTGCTTGATAGTGACAGAAAGACACCAGTGGATAGCTTTCAGCCCATGTGTTTCGTTTTTTTCAATAAATTGCAGAGAATACGCCGCAATTAGGGCGTACCATCTACCCGAAATAGCGATGAATCTATTCAGACTAGTAGTGCAGCGAATAATAACTGAAATGGTTGTAATATTTTTTAAATTTTGTACGGCTCATGTGTTGCTCACTTAAGTTAGGGTCACTATTCATTCGTAGGGTTTTAAAGCATCTGAAAAATTCCCACGGGCAAGGTTTTGGTTAAACGCGGCAGCAAACCGCTTCGTCTCGTCTGAAAACTATCCGAAGCCGACTTTGAACAAAAAGCCACGGAATATGCTTCGAGAAAGCGTAAAAAAAAGGAAAGCCAAAGGAAAGAAAGTGTGCTTAGTGTGCAACAAGATAGGGATTGAGAGCGATATTTTTATCCTTAACATTGCAAACAACCAAAATACTGTAAGTCACTACCAATATCCAGATTTCGCTTGTGCGAAGGAAGGTTGTGTGCTGTTGATGTAAAAGTTTGTAGTATTCCGAATGAGAAAAAATTACTTGAAATACCGCTGCTGGAGCGCGGTCCTCACACTGCCGTTGTAATTGAAACTTAGCAACGTAGCAATATATGTGATAAGGGCATCTTCTCGTCTTGATAGCAAGGCGTGGTGGTTCGAATAATCCTTACGTAACGGCTGCAGCTCTCAACCGTATAACAGACCTTCAGTACTTCGATATAAAGCTCTTGCTCAAGCCACAATCTTATGCAGTGTGCACTATACAGCCCCCCGACACTACGGCGGAATATTTGAGCTAACCGAAGGAGCACATGGCCGAATTACTGAGATCTGCGGTCCACGTGGCTGATGATATAATCTGAAGGAACCAAGAGCTGCTTCAGAAATCTCAGCCTAGCAAACAGGTTAATACACTCTTCGATATTTTGTGAGGGTAGTATAACCTAATTTCAGATCTTTTTTTTTGGAGTAGATATTTGAAAGAGCATACTCTATCTGTTGAGCACAAAATTTCGATCTGGCCAGGCTTACAAAAGCATCGTCCGGTTGTTTAAAGACTACCCGAGAGCAGGTGAAGTAAAGCATACATTGTAGATAATTTTGAATTATGTCTGACGAATTTTAGTTGCAGTCATAGACGCGCGATTCGGAACCGCTCTATACACGTTTTTCTATTGCACTGACTAATTCGTGCCAGACACGGTTCAATAATAACTAAACGAAAATAATGGGTAACGCGCAGCATCATTCACCTGTAACGAGATGTTAAAGCAAGAAAATTTTGCGCACCAAAGCATTTGTCAAGGATTTTCATGACAGCTTTGTGGTTAGAGTACATGATGCCAGACATTACTACGTAAATCACCATTAGAGTGCATGATCAATAACGTTTAGGAAAATTTCTTAAATTACACAAATAGGAAAAAAAAACGAAACCAGCAAGCGAAGCATCGATCGATTGCTCTTTAGTTACAGATGCCAAAGCCATTGGCCAGCATTTTAACAGATACGTTGATAACCAGTTGTCTCCGTTTGTTTCAAGCTGAAACAATGCGCACCGCAGCGGTGGCCAAGTGGTTGAGCATCCCTCACGCATACGGAAGGTGCGGGGTTCGATCCCCAGTTCCGCCGGGTGCCTACCGGTGATACAATGGGTACAAGCTTTCCCCTGGCCTGGTGCTCGGCTTCTTTAGGGTGAATTGCTTGGGAAATGCTTTGGCCGCAGATGCCCTTGTGCCATAAAAATTCATCATCATCATCATCATCATCAAAAGAATGCGGCACAGCACATATTACTTATTACAAGCTATCTTTATATCTGATTCTGATATACTGTCTGTGATCACTAGGCTGAAAACTTCAGCTTCATGTGCCTCGAAAGTATTCTAAGTTTTCGTTTTCATTGCGCTGTGTCAGTTTTTCCTGAATTTTTTTCTATCATTTTTCGGACTTCTTCGTTCGCTGGACATCTGCCTGATAACTGCAAGAGAGAGGGAGTTCCACCCGGCTAAAATAAGAGCAATGGCTTCTCATTTCAAAACTGCCGTCCAACTTCTTTAGGATCTTCTTGTGTGAATCAACCAATGGAACAGGTTCTAGCTACTGATATTGTTGATTTTACAACAAAGCACTCCATCCTAACTGGTTTTAAGCACACATTAGGAAACGGGCAGTGAATGATTATGCATTTATTTAGTCTTTCTCTAACTCCCATTTTGTCTCGCTAATAATGAAGAAATTGATTTTCTATTTTAATAATGCCTTGGATAAAGTCTTTCGTGACAAACGTACTCAAAGTGTAAATTATAAATGTCGCAGACCTATTATTTCCGTGTTCGTAAATTACTTATTTAAGGTAAAGCACTTTGTTACCCTGATTAATCACAAGTCGGACTGCCTTCCTGTCACTTCCGATGTACCACAGGCCACAGTACTCGCTGCTTTCTTCTTTTCATTTATAATAATCATATCGCTGACACTGTCTGTTCTTGAGTGTGTTGTGTTCCGACAAATTACTCCGTGCAGTGAAAAATCTGATTAGAGGGTATTATTACAAACCTGCTCCAACTTGGTTAATTCCCCTAAAGATTTGACCAACACTGTGCCCACTTCGAGTTAGTGATAATTTCGCTGTCAACCTAACATAAGCTTGGCGTCTCGGCTAGCTCAGTTGGTAGAGCGACTGCTCCAGTGAAGCGGTGGTCCCGGGTTCGAAGCCCGGACCAGGACGAATTTTTCTTTTTACTGCCAAGTTTCTCAGAAAGCTGTGTAGCTTTACCTTTGTAGCCGTATTGCTGCACTCCGGTGGATGCCATTGAGTAATTACTCCCTTTTTACAAGGTATCATTTAATAGCATACTCTGATAACTGGGAAGTGGCTCTCAACTCTGTGGAACCTAACTCCCTTCGGATTACTCGTAAATGACACCACTCTGTTACAGACACCACTATGGCTCTTTACCTGTGACAGAAGTCACTATTATTATTACGGCTTCAAACATCCGAATAATTTATCTAATAACATTCAAATCGAAACTATGTATGCACCTGCTATGCGTAGACACGGCTTCATCAGACAACTGCGAACACCTTTGAGCTATGATAGGCCACTAATTTTCGTGTCACTAGCCAGGCGAAAACTCTAGCATGCGCATGTTGCATGGCACCCTTATATTGAACGTACCACTCATCTCGAAAGCATTCAGAGGAAAGGAGTGAGCTTTATTTATTTAAAATACTCATAATCTGATCCCCAAACTCACCTTGTGAACGCTAATGGAATTGAAATACTAAACACATAGGAAGCAGACTCCACATTTGCACTGTGTTTGAAGAAAATCCCCCAAGGCATACCAGATTTGTAACAACGAGTAATTACTGTCAGCCGCCTACGCGAAGCCATGGGTCCACAGATAAAGGCAATAGAGTTTTCACAGAAACTTGAAGGAAAAATTTGAAGTAAAAAAGAAAGAATTTTTCTTCAGCTAGAAAACTTGTGTTGAAGCTGTGTAGCTTTCGCCTGCAGCTGCATGGCTTTGCTTGGGTAGATGTGAAAGAGTAATTACTAATTACTCCCTTACTGTGAACTCCGCCCTACAGTACTTGTCACTATCTATAAGGCGGCACATTCGGTACCATCACTGTGACAGAATAACTACTTACTTCGCGCTAACGAATTGACTCGAGTATTCATTTTTTCCGCTATCGGAGTGGAACCATTCCCTGTTATCGCAGCGCAATGAATCAGCGATGCGCATTATGCCCTGGTTATTCGCTGCATGTTCCTTCTTTTCTGCTGCGTGTACACTCCCCCATCCCCCCAAATCGCAACCTTGTTTGTATTGTTTCAGGTCCTCGGTATTGAATAAAGGAATAAAATAAAGAAAGTCACACTTTCTAGGCAGTTAAAGTTGTGTTTCGTGAGCAATGAACAGTTGACTTCGCTAGGCGCCCTCAATTTCCTGATAACATTTACTTTACCACAGAATGGCTAGATTACAAAGATTGAAGGAAGGAAACACACAGTGGCAAAGTGGTGTATTCAAAAATCATGTAGGCTATACCGAAAAATATAACCTACACATACAAACGCACACATGACTAATTGCGCCAGTACCACGAACATCAAAGCGCTGAAGATTAAAATGTTTCCCAACTTTCAAGTGCTTCTGTTATTCCTAAGGCAATACTACTCTTGTGTCCAGTTAAAGAACGAAAACTGTGTTGGAGTATTTTGTAAGCCTCACCGGGAGCCCAAGATAGGTCGAGTCTTTTGTGCCAGCCTGTGAAACAAGCGCAAACTACAACGCTTATTCCTTTTCCAACTTCTTATCTCCGCTGTTAATCCCATTAGGCCCGCTAAGTCTGCGCTTTCTGACCCGTCCTCGCCGGGCACTCGGTAGAGGGGTTCAGGGAGACAGTAATCTCCTAATTAACGGCCGCCTCAATTCCCAACCGGCGCTGCTAATAAGTTATCTGGCACTCGGGCGTTTCCCTCGATCACGGCACTGGCGCGCCCTCCCACCCTCTCCCTATCCGCCGACGCCTCGCCTTGTTGGCCGCGTTTGTAGGATCGCTAGAAGTGTAGGGAGTTGTGAAAGAAGCGGTATCGCCGACTTGTGTTCACTTCGCGCTCGTTTGCTAAATTTTAAAAAGGACTGTTTCTGCCCAGGACTACATCTTCAGTTTTTGACCTTTCTTTGTTGCCAGATTAAATTTTGCATGCCCTGTTGGTGCCCGCCTGCAAAGTTGTAAATAAAGTGGATGCTATGACTGCTTTCCTGGAGGCCGCATAGCTTTGTTTGGTGTCTCTACAGCGAGAGCGGAGTGTACCAGAATGAAAGGACAGCAAGCGTTGGCGCCAAAGGACAAAAATAAATAATTTGTCGTACAAATGCAGTGAATTCGTCACGCTGGTGAGGATGCCTTATGAAAACCAGCTCGAAAAAACATACGAAGACCAGAAAATACGGGAGATTCGAAGATACACTGCCAGAGTTGACTCTCGAGTAACGCGAACACAGCAAATTTGTTGAAAACCACTGCACTGACTCACGAGATCCGGCCCACTGTGTCACGTGCAAAAGGTGCTCCTCAATATTCACCGCAACAAATGTTTTGCAGAAACGCCTGGATAAGGCAGCGTGGGAGGTGATAGAATTACATCGCTACATCACATCACATCTTATCCCCAAAACCGGGGCATATGCATCAGTAAATCAACAGTCTGCGCCCCACTGAGAAAACTTTGTTAAACCTTTCTGAATATTAATTGGAAATCACGTGCATTTAGGAGAGGATATTACAGGCCAAGACCTGACCAAGTAAGTAAACACAGAAAAGAAAGCACATCGGTGGTTTGCAGCCTCTGGACTGCAATGAATTTGAAACGAAGGTGGACGAAGAAGAGGTCGATAACCAAAAAACATACATATAATTTTAACGTCTGACCATTATATTGGCACTACTCTTCACGATGACTGTGGCCGTATGGGTCACTCCCGCATTTTGATCTTTATTGTGTGCCCTGTTTCTTGCCAATATGCTGCTGTCCCATTCATTTTCTTTCGTTTCTGTTTATGCCCCGACTTTTTTTTTCTCTGGGGGCTTGTCTTTCGAGGCGTAAAACATCTTTAGTTGGTGTCTTTATGAAACGCGCAGAACCTGCATGGTATTGTTAATGAAATAACGGCTCTCGGTGGCAAAGCCGACGCAGAAAAGAACAATATCTGACTTTTTGCTTTCGGTGTGGTCGGTTAACTGATGAACCAGGCCGCAGGCATTGGTGCGTGAAGCATTTAGTAGTGCATACAAAAGGGATTTCCTCGTCCACTTCAGACGGGAGCCGCAAGGCATTCTCCACTAAAGCACCGTCGCCTGAGTGAGCGTACAAATCACGCAGATAGCCAGTCTCTTGGCATACCCCTCTGCCCTGTCCATTTACCTTTAATGTGTAAGCCGATCAAGATAACCTGCTCATGGACCTACAGGTGAAAGCCTAAGTTCGCAGCATGGAAAAAAAAGAAAATCTGAGAGAGACCATGAAGTCAAATTTCGGAACATAGAAGAGCAACTGTTCTTCTATGGGAACTAGAAAGCAGCTGCTAGCCGTTCCTAATATCACCGGGACAAGATGTATGGACGCAGAAAGAGCCGGCGCCATGTCTGTGAATTGCGTTTGCGATGCGGGGACAGCCTGCTTTTCCAGCGCATCACAACGCATAAAATGAATTGCTCAGCCGACAAACAGATACTACTAGCCAAAAAGACAACAGAAAAATCATGTGTATCACGCACACATTCATGTGCACACGTATGTGTGCACATGCATTTATCGCCAAAAGAACGTTTCAGCTTTTGTCGCCTGTAGCACGACTTGTGTTGACAATGTGACAGCTTAGTTTGGCGCTGGAGGTCATCACATTGAATTTGCGGGCGAGAGCGTAGCAGGATGCCCCCGGACTATCCACGCCACAAGCGGTCCACAAATCCTCAATGGGAGTATTATTCCTGGCAATTTTGATTTTGATTATAACGTAAAAAGTTGGTGGAAGTAAATTATAAAATTACTGTCCTACTCGCCATGGAGCATTCACGGTTAGCACGCATATTGGGCTTATTAAACAGGCCCAACCACCTCCATCATAGTGGAAGGACGCAGCATAGCATTTCTTTTGGCTCTACTAAGAGTGCCCGATTAAATTGGCACAATTAAGGAACTCAGCAAAAAAATTCGGGTTAGGAGAATCTCCAACAAACTTATAAACGAGGCAACTGGAAAACACCAGCATGTAATCACGCACAAGGAAAACTGTCATTAAAAACGCTGCAGAGAAACACATGAATCATGCTGGCTTCGATTTTTTCCCTTCGCAGCACCTTTCCGAAGCCTTGAAGCTATCACGAAGCAATTCAACCAATTACCTAAAGTTCTAGGTACTTTAACGGCAAGGTGTTGGCGCTACAGATTTCTCTGGAACTCGAGCGTTAAACTACTTTCCTTTGCGCACCCGCAATAGCGGCAATCCGGTTCAAAGTTCGCTTGATTGTTCCTAAACCTTGGCCCGGTACATGCAATTTAAAGTAGAAGTGAGGACAGGGAAAGAGGCTTCGCACCGCCTTAGGGCCGTTATCGCCAAACCTGTGCACGCTTGCGCTAATTAAATTCTTTTCCGGGTCATTTGGGTCCGGGAAAAAGGCAGCGGGTGATCGCTTCTTGTTGGGGCTAATGGCTCCACCGCCGTTCGGTTGAGGAACGCGACAGATTTAACGTCGTGAGATAACTCTTCGGCGCACCGAAAGAAAAGAAGTAGGAAGGTAGGGGAGAAAATTAGCGCTGCATTTTTTCGCGTTAGGAATGGTATTACAGGAATAAAAAAAATTGAAATAAGGAGACCTTGAAGCTTGGGCGCGTTTATAGAGACTATTCGCCAAATTTCAGGCAATTTTTTAAGGTATAGTGGTTGAACGTGAGCGGGTGACGTCTCCCCCAAATGCGTATTTAAGTGTGCCTCGAGCTGGTATCGGTGCGGACCTGGTATAATTCGACACCGTAGGCTTTCGTGTTCCCATCAGCCTTGCGTGATCTCCAACGTGAGTAGATTATGCCGTACAAATTCGGAGAGCACTAGAAGCTTACGAAAGTGAGAAATCAAGTTACAACTTCTGTAAAAAAAGCGTGAAACGAGTCAGAAGGACCCTAATTAAACTATAATGAGCTCCTCTAGCCAAGGGAAGCAGTGTCTACCAGCGAAAAGGCGGCGCACTGCAAAACACGTATACGTTACCAGGTCGAAAAGAATTATGAGAACAGAAACGAAAACTGCCGCGGTGGCTGAGTGGTTAAGGCGCTCGGCTGCTGGCCCGAAAGACGCGTGTTTGACCCCGGCCACGGCGGTTTAATTTCGATGGAGGCGAAATTCTAGAGGCCCGTGTACTGTGCGATTTCAGTGCACGTTAAAGAACCACAGCAGGTCGAAATTTCCGGAGCCCTTCACTACGGGGTCTTTTATAGTCTGAGTCGCTTTGGGACCTTAAACACCCATAATCCATGAAAAAAAACAGAACACAAATGAAAAAAAATACTTAATCATGCTCTAGGAAAGTCGCATTAGACACATTAGAGAATGACAGATTAGGGAGTTTTAGTTTCACGCACGTAAAGGGTTCACGTACGCAAAGGTGAGAAGTCTACGTAGCCTGCACGCAGGTCGTTTTAAACCCTTATAGTTACACGTACGCGACGCATGCCGCGCGGTACTCCTAGCGCCATCTACTAAGAAACACAGACACTGGTTGTAGCTTAACTCATCCAAGACAAGTTTTAAAGCCAAGCCATTCGGTCTGTCCTCGGGTTTGGCTATGTTTGGCTGGTTTGGGGCTCTCTTAGTTCGAGATCTCGCGAGACCGTTGCTATGACGACGACCAACGCTACTTCGTCAGGTTTAACGGCTGAAAAATCGCCCTTCTGTCTGGAAAACAAAAGCTATTTTTCGCTTGAAACCGTATGCTAGGGTGAGAATGGGCAAATAGAAGGCGAGTACAATAATTTAGAACACGATATCGCGTGGAGGGATTAGCGAGAAAGATGTTATCGCTGTGAAGCGGTGGGCAGGGCGCCGCCATGTTTGTCAACGCTACGTACGCAAGCAACGCAAAGACCGCAACGTAAAAATCCGAATCTCACGTACGTACGTGAGACTCCTGCATACCCTTTGTGTTCTGCGCATGCGCACTGGACACCCGTAATAGCTCTACGTACGTGAAACTAAAACTATAATACGCAGTATTTATGACGCATAGGAGGAGGAGAAGAACGTTAATGGAACAGGAGAGGTCAGCCTGGTTGTGCATGGGCCTGGCATGTATAATGCCAAATGATATTGTGCAGTTTTGTACAAAATATTGCTGCTCACGGGCACACACACGTTACACGTTACAGGGAAATTACAGGAGTTCACTCTTAATAACGTTTCAGCCGGACCACTTACATTAGAGACAGAGCTCTGTTTTTACGAATGCTAGCAGACGGGCGGTGGTGGTCGTGGTGCGCATGTATTTATCTGCATCCCAGAGTTCTGTATGCTCTGGGAATTGTGAGTGAAACTTCGAAAACAACACCGCTAATTTAGCGGCGAACAACGTATGGGCCGCAGTATCGGTTCTGTGGGTTCTCAGCGACTCCGCGGTGATGAACGGGCGTCGAAATCCAAACATTCTGGCCTTGCTCTTTGATAACGAACCACTGTCATAGTTTGCAAGGGTCACCATGCATAGCTTGCTATTTTTCCGATGTATTTACTGTCTTCGCAGTTTGCGCGCTGCCTCCGCACGCTAAACAAAAGTTTTATGGTTTGGTTTTTATGATTTATGGGGGTTTAACATCCCAAAGCGACTCAGATTATGAGAGACGCCTTACTGAAGGGCTCCGGGAATTTCGACCACCTGGGGTTCTTGAACGTGCACTGACATCGCACAGTACACGGGCCTCTACAATTTCGCCTCCATCGAAATTCAACCGCCAAGGCCGGGATCGAACTTGCGTCTTTCGGCCCAGCAGCCGAGCGCCACAGCCACTGAGCCACCCCTGCGGCGCTAAACAAAACAAAAGTGTAAAGCTCAGAGATTGGTGCACTGCCACAGGAAAGGTCAACGGGCAGCATGGCATCGAGCGCATTAGTGCCTTGACGGTCGCCGAAAAGCTGAAAGGGAGCATGACGCATCGTCTCCAGTGGCACCGTGTTGCATGTGGACGCTGCGCATTGGAGATTCTGGTCCAATGTTTCATGGTTCACATCAACATACATGGAAGGCAAGTCGGCCAGGGTTTCGTTGAGCCGCTGCACCAAGCCATTCGTCTTTGGGTGGTACGCCGTCGTACGTTTGTGTCCTTATGCCGTGTACTTACGACCGCGGACTCTCGCATCGCTGCGCGGTGCATAAACACGCAATATACTCAGCATAGAGAACATCATGCATCAGCATAGAGAACAGCAATGCTCGCACCCGGCAGAGAATTGCAAATACTCTGAAAGGGACGAAGGAACCAAGCAAGTAAAAGCAAAGGATATCAAAAGCACTGTCATCAGCACTATCATTATCAGCCCGACTGCGCCCACTACAGGACAAAAGCCTCTCCCATATTTCTTCAACCAACCCTGTCTTGTGTCAGCTGCGGCCGCCCTATCCCCGCGAACTTTACAACAATCTTGGAATCTTATATTTTTCTGTTTTCTTAAATGTATTTTTGACTGACTAAGCAGGTGGGTACATTTATATAGTGACCAGACGTTTTTATCGCAGAATTCCAAGATATTGGAGCTTATTCATTCGAAAAACAAAAGTAATGCACGCTACCGGCTGTTAACAACAAAGGCGCCAACAGCTTACACGCTCGTTGGCGCGTACTCACTTTAAAGCCACTGTTGTTAGAGTCACTATTATCGCCACTAATGTCATTTCCTGAATCCGGCAGGCCCCTTAGGACTTCAGTAAATATTTGCGGGAGAGTTGCTAATACGGCGAAAAATATAGGTAATGTTCACGCCAACACGTGTTTTCCTCCAAGTTACAGTTTCTTAAAGAGTATTTCTGCTTCGCCTTACATGTGCGCGTACTTTTTTGAGATATTTAAAAACTTACGTTTTCATACTTTTTAAATTTAACCAGTATATTGCTACCGAATCACATGGGCTAACTGAAGCACTCGTATTGGCGCTTTAAGACTTGGTAAATGTCTTAATACGTGAAGTGCAAAGATGCGAATGTATTAATGTATTCTCGCCTTCATCATGTCGTCGGTAAAGCAGGCATTTTCCTGCCATTTTGTAGAACTCAGACTATGTTCATGCAATCACACGTAGTTTGCCGGATTTGCGCTCAGTTTTCACCAATTATTCAGAAAAATAGTGTTTGTTCTGCGTTAGCAACAAACCGTAAAAAGAACTACAAAACCAAGCTTTTAAAAGAATAAAACGATACAATAAAGCAAGATGAAGAAAATAAATGCCAGATGTTCAGCACCTTAAGAGCGAATTCACTCTCAGCGCATAGTGCGCCTCAAGCTAAAGAACGTATTTATAATGTGATCACAATCACATGAAATGGTAAACTTCTTAAAGCCATATAAGTGGGAAACAACTTTCTGCGAAGATAAATTCAGAGTAAACTTATACGTGAAATTCTTGTTAGCGCTACGATCTGTGCGAGTATTCGGAATGTATTCATGATGGAAATTATTTCCCTCTCTCTGAATACCTTAAACAAGATAAAAGCCAAGCTCATAAAAAAACACATTTTGCCGAAGCTAATCAGGACGGGAAAACGCATTTGAAATCAACCACAATTAGAAGCACCAACTAACGAACACTGTGCTGATAAAAGATATCAAAAGCGATACATATCTCACAGCCAAAATTGATAGAAGTTTTCGCAAACCATATGATAAATTTTTTCTTCCTTAGCCTCAATAGCCATATTTGGGCATTCTGTTTTAACATCCCTGCATTTTTTTTCTCGTCACAGTAATGCATCGTTATTTTTTATTTACAGGCAGCAGAAGGGGCGGGCTCATTCAACAGGTAGTGCCTGTGTATCAAGGAGGAAGCCTAAATCTGCGAGGATAGCTCTCTTGTTGCAGCGACTAACTTACGCACATGTTCAAACCACTGCTCACCAACACGCTCTGTTACCACTTTCAGACTCCTCCATAGACTTTATTGCAAACTGGCCCGCAAACTCAGCCACTCGTCACTAACTCTCTTGCTTCTTCACTAAGGGACTTCCTCCCTCACACGCTACCTCCTTCATCCGCTTAATAATTCTCTTACATTTTCCATGCCTATTCGTTCTCTGTCTCAATTCTGCACCCATTAATTCCATCCAATTCTGTCCTCCCTCAATCCCTGAAACACTCAAAGATTTACTATGTAGTTTACTCACTATTCTAATACTTCACCAGAACTCTGCGATCAACATAAAGAACTGCACCATAAATAAGAGATATGATATGCACCCTGATTTTAAGATTTAGTATGTCGGCAAACTCACTCAGGCCGTTGCGATCGGCGCGTTGCTAGTATCCGAAGGTGGCCTTGTCACTAAAAGTAGCCGGAAAGAAAGCAAATCCGGGACGGTTATCCGGAAAGACAACCAAAACTCGATGATTCATTATGCAGTTCACTGAGCATGTAATACTTCACCACCTTAACGCGGTTAAACCAATCACTCGACCATAAATAGGAGATATGAAATGTAGCCCCCCACCCCCCACCCCCATTTACGAGGTAGTTTGTCGACACACTCACTCAGTGCCGTTGTGTTCGGTGCGTTGCTAGTAGCCGAAGGTGGTCCCTGTCACTGTAATTAGCCGAAGTAACCGAAGAATTTGCAAGGAACCGTTGTAAGTAAATCCGGAACTTTGACACCACAGCACCGAAAGAAAGAAAGAAAGAAAGAAAGAAAGAAAGAAAGAGAGAGAGAAAGAAAGAAAGAAAGAAAGAAAGAAAGAAAGGAAGGAAGAAAGAAAGAAAGGAAGAAAGAGAAAACAAGATGAAGGGACTCGAAAAAAGACTTTTGTAAAACGCAAGAGCACACCCTTAGCACGAGTCTTTCTGCAACTGAAACAAGCCTCTTGGGTTCTCGACTCCGACTGAGTGAGCATCGCTGTGCGCGATCCGTTAGGTGGCCCCACTGCCGCAGCGATTCCCCAACATCACGCCGAAAAGTCCCCAGATCAATCAAAACGTCCCTAGCTTGAGTAGTTCTCCTCAAAGCCATACACGTTGGTTCATATTAACTGTGCGCAGCCGTTCGGAACTGTGCGTTATATGCTACCTCTTTTATGGAAGTTCGCATGCTTGTGATGCACATTTCATTGAGCAGTCCAACTTTCTCTTGAACTACGAATTTTTTAATTAGTTTCACGCAATATCAAGAGCTATATTTTTTTTATAACGATAGTCTTGAGCAGCAACGTATAAAATGGGATAGCATCTGAGAGAGACCAGCTACGCTGGGTTAACACGTACCCCACTTTCATCATTATTTCTCTTATACTATCTTTTGACAAAGCAGATTCTGTCATGAGCATACAATTCCTGTTTGGTGGCAAAAAAGCCACCCCTAGCTAATTTCAAGTGTAGAACCTTCCGTGTATGTTCCGCTTACAAGCTTACATCCAGTGCATCGCCTATGTATGCATTATATTCAACACCAACGCAAGCTTTCACAACTTCAGTAGATGTCACCCAGGCAGATCGAACAATATTTGCGGCGATATTGCTGATTGGGGAGCTGAGGCATTGATCCAATGCCCAACGTTTCAGATCTCCTCCAGCGTTCACAAGCTCTTTTCGGATTCACTCTTGTTTTGCGCAATCAGGCTGCCTGTTCGGTTACACCATGTCTAGTTTTATTTTACCAATTATTTTTTAAAAACTTGACATCTTAATTGCAGCTTTGTTACGTGTAATTCAGCGACAAATGATGTAAAGCCGGACTGTAGGGAGTACGGTTGCGGCTCGACGTGGCGGTACGAGGTTAATACCGACAGGCAGTTGCGGAATAAGAGACCATCAAATACAGCGAAATTGTAACCAGAAAAGATAGTAACATGACTGCTTCAATACAAGTCCTTGTGGTTCCTTCGGCTTTCCCTTGCCTAAATGCCTTCTTGAATCTGAAAGTGTGGTGCGTACTTCTGTGTCTCGACGTTGAATGACCCTTGCGTCAGCTTCGGAAAGACGCATAACATGGTATTCAAGTCGCATCATCTTTGATGCGTCTTCCATGCTACGCAATGTGCGTTCAACGCCGAGTGGCTTCGCATTCTACTGCACGATATGCGGGGTGTTCACGGAAGCACCTCTTTATTTCCTGGCGTCGGACACGTTGCAAACCTTTTGCATAAACAGGGTCTGCAATCGCCAGATTTACAACCACGTCTGACAGAGGTCTCAATATGTAGAAGACCAGGCAGCCTGGAAGCACGGGTCGGCGCGAGCCACGTGCCTATGCGAAACATTATGACAGGCTTTATAAATGCGCTATCCCCTGGAGGACTCCGAGCAAAAAAGGTGGGTGATCTCAAGTGATCCCATCCTGGAACTCACCACCTTACCTTTCTAGAGCGTTCGTCATTATTTGTACGATAACCTGAAGACTAATCTCTTTGCTTTACTGCAACGCGCCATGCTAGGCGCATCAGCAGCTAATTGATCCATATCGCGCGCATTATTTTCAACTCGGTTCCTTTCTCATAACAGTGTCTTCGCTTTTCCTCTAAGCTCGTATCTTGTCTGCAAACTTCCCGTCCTCCTTACGGCCAATGCCCTACGCCAGAATCTCTGGAGGCGAGGCACTAACAGCTATCGCTGTAATACGCACGAAAAGGGTGCTGTGTAGTTTGTAAAGACCAGTGAAATTATGTAAGGCATATACTAAAGTTAATTGAAAGGAACAGCAGAATGGTCGGCCGGTCGAAACATAACACAAGCCTGCTACTCCACACGACAGAAAAGGAAAGGGAGAGGTAGCGTGTGGAGGGTAGGTCATGATGTCATAACGCGCAAACACTAGCTAATTTTTGTAGGTGCCCTCGGTCTTTCTTCAACGGAGGAGCCCGGACGCTTTTAAGCGGTGATCTTAGGGAGGACGGTCTGTTCTCCGAAAAAAAGAGACACTTTGTAATACAGACAGGCGAGAAGCAGAGCCTGTTGTTGGTGCAGTAAAGATCGCTTAGGTAGACCCCAAGACTTGCCACCCATAAACCATATAACGTTGGAACTGCTGTTCAGTCATCTTTGTAATGGCCACAGCTTACCAGACCGCCGCCTATGGTGCCTATCATGGGTATCTGTGTGGAGGATTGCCATTACAGTTTCGCACGTCATCCCCCTTGTGATACTGGGCCATTACAGAGCACAAAAACGAAATTGGTGTGACATACACTCTTCTGCAAGAATGGCTTCTGCGGCAACCGTTTATGTTTTAGTTGCTGCTACATGAACTTCTTTTAAAAAAAAAGCAAAACGCAACGTCGTTTTCGACCACACAGGCACATCATGTGTAGTCGAGAGTTGGACGAAAACTAGTCTGGTTGAGGACAATCATTTTTATAATTAAGTTTTATTAAACTTAAAAAGGGTTACGCCGACCAAAAGTAAAAACAAAAAACGACGGTTCGGCTTCCGTACGGGAGCCTTGTTGACATTGAGAAGAATTAGGGAGTGCATCGGATTAAATACGTTTGAAAAGAGGCCGCAGCGAGCGTGCGTATGCAGCGGTTAGGTTTCCGGAGCTGCGATTGAGAGTGTGATTTGTTGTTTGATTGAACAATGATTGGAGGTGAAGGCCACGGAACAGATTCTTTTCTGTTGCCAGCCCGTGTGGCCTACCACAGTCGATATCGCGGCCAGTTGATACGGAGTTTTCAGCGATTGATTATAGCTCAGTTTTTGGTTTTAACATCATTGCAATGTTCTTTTATGCGCCTTTCAAAATCGATACTCTCGCCGATGTAGGCGCTGTCACAACCGGTACACGGGATGCAGTAAACAACGCCAGGGTACCTTTCTTTGGGGAGAACGTCTTTGACGTTAACCAGCGCATGTCATAGTTTTCTTGTGGTGACATGGGAAACGTGAACGTGGAATGTGCGCAGAATGCGCGCCATGGATTCCCTAATTCCGGATGTGTAGGGAACAGCATCACGTTTCAGAAAAGAAAGCACGGAAGCTTCATGTGTCGGGCAAGTAACTGCTTTTCTATGCTTTCCAAAAAGCTGCTGGTAATCGTTGAGCGCGAGTTCTTCCCGTACAGTATCAAAGTCCTCTGCCCAATATTCACGAAAACTGCGTATGCGTTTTACGCGTTCGATCAAGGTTGTGGCAAAATATTTTTTTTTGAGTGGACGGGTGAACAGATTTGAAGTAGGGGTATCTTCCGGTCTGGGTGGGCTTCCTGTACACCGTGAGTGATAGATTTGCAGTTTTGTTTATGCAATACGTCCAGGAAGGGTAACGCACCATTCAATTTCTTCTTCGATGGTGAAATAAATCGCTCCCTCGAAAGAATTGAAATGGCACGAAAAGGCAAGCAAATCATCTTTCCGAATGAAGGAAAAGGAGTCGTCTACACTTGTAAGGAAAATTCTTGGTGGCGATGGGAATGTTTCAAGGGCGCGGCGCTCGACAAATTCCATAGTCAGATCAGAGACAGTCACTGAGACAGAGGCGCCCATTGCCGTGCCCTGAAGTTTTTGGGTAAAAAGAGCTTTGGAAGACGAAATAAGTGTTGTCCCGGAAGAACTGTAAGAGCCTGTGGAGATCTAGAACGTCAATGGGGGCCCTTTGTGGTAAAGTATTGTCAGCTTCAAGGGCAGCAGAGCAAACTTGTACGGCCAGGTCAACAGGAACGCATGTTAAAAGCGACTTGACGTCAAACGAAACCATGTGCTCGTCATCGTCCGGTGATACGTCGCTTACCTTCTTGATGAAGTCAGTCGAGTTGCGTACGTGTGTTGAGACTAGACCGACAAGTGGCCTGAGGATCCGGTGAAGGTAGCTGGACAAACTGTGAAGAGTAGAACGACTGTAGTCTACGATGGGACGCATCGGGATACCACGTTTGTGCACCTTTGGAAGCCCGTAGAGCGCGGGGGCCGAACCGTTCGTGCACAACAGCTTGAAGTAAGGTGCTTTGTGGGTACGAGGTACGAATTTGAACACGTCAGAAAGAACTTTTTTGTAAATCGCGCTGCACCATTGCGGTCGGGTCCTTGTCGAGACGGGAGTAGGTGCCGTCATCTTGCAGTAGGCTTTGCATTCTGCTTATGTAGTCACTCCGGCCCAGAAGGACTGTGTTGTTTTCTTTGTCTGCTGGAAGTATAACCAGATCCGTGTTATTGCGAAGGCTTTCGGCAGCTTGTCGTTGTTCAGTGGTCAGTGGGGACGTGTGATGCTGCGGGCGGCACTTGGAGAGGACGCTCACAGCACGAATCCTTGCTTCATCTCCCCGCGAAGGTTCAACCTGGTTAACCGCGCTATGAAATTTAGTTTTGAAATTTAGGCCCAGGTATAAAACTCCTCGGAAAGCTCGGCGCTCTTAGGTTTATAAGAAGAAGGTTATGGACCACCGTTGAAGGCACAGCTATTTATGTAGTCAAAGGAAGCGGAAGGAGTTGACGTAACTTGTCTTTGTGTGCAAGGTCAGCGGACTGAGACTGCATGGTTGCTTTATGATTGACATGCAGGTGAATGCTAGGAACTTCATCCCGGTAGCGGGATTTCAGGCGGCGACGGGCGAAAAAGGCTTCATTTTCCAGTGCTCTAAGATTTTCTTTGCATTTAGGTATCCTGATAAGAAGAAGGTTATGGACCACCGTTGAAGGCACAGCTATTTATGTAGTCAAAGGAAGCGGAAGGAGTTGACGTAACTTGTCTTTGTGTGCAAGGTCAGCGGACTGAGACTGCATGGTTGCTTTATGATTGACATGCAGGTGAATGCTAGGAACTTCATCCCGGTAGCGGGATTCCAGGCGGCGACGGGCGAAAAAGGCTTCATTTTCCAGTGCTCTAAGATTTTCTTTGCATTTAGGTATCCTGATAAGAAGAAGGTTATGGACCACCGTTGAAGGCACAGCTATTTATGTAGTCAAAGGAAGCGGAAGGAGTTGACGTAACTTGTCTTTGTGTGCAAGGTCAGCGGACTGAGACTGCATGGTTGCTTTATGATTGACATGCAGGTGAATGCTAGGAACTTCATCCCGGTAGCGGGATTTCAGGCGGCGACGGGCGAAAAAGGCTTCATTTTCCAGTGCTCTAAGATTTTCTTTGCATTTAGGTATCCTGATAAGAAGAAGGTTATGGACCACCGTTGAAGGCACAGCTATTTATGTAGTCAAAGGAAGCGGAAGGAGTTGACGTAACTTGTCTTTGTGTGCAAGGTCAGCGGACTGAGACTGCATGGTTGCTTTATGATTGACATGCAGGTGAATGCTAGGAACTTCATCCCGGTAGCGGGATTCCAGGCGGCGACGGGCGAAAAAGGCTTCATTTTCCAGTGCTCTAAGATTTTCTTTGCATTTAGGTATCCTGATAAGAAGAAGGTTATGGACCACCGTTGAAGGCACAGCTATTTATGTAGTCAAAGGAAGCGGAAGGAGTTGACGTAACTTGTCTTTGTGTGCAAGGTCAGCGGACTGAGACTGCATGGTTGCTTTATGATTGACATGCAGGTGAATGCTAGGAACTTCATCAAGGTAGCGGGATTCCAGGCGGCGACGGGCGAAAAAGGCTTCATTTTCCAGTGCTCTAAGATTTTCTTTGCATTTAGGTATCCTGATAAGAAGAAGGTTATGGACCACCGTTGAAGGCACAGCTATTTATGTAGTCAAAGGAAGCGGAAGGAGTTGACGTAACTTGTCTTTGTGTGCAAGGTCAGCGGACTGAGACTGCATGGTTGCTTTATGATTGACATGCAGGTGAATGCTAGGAACTTCATCAAGGTAGCGGGATTCCAGGCGGCGACGGGCGAAAAAGGCTTCATTTTCCAGTGCTCTAAGATTTTCTTTGCATTTAGGTATCCTGATAAGAAGAAGGTTATGGACCACCGTTGAAGGCACAGCTATTTATGTAGTCAAAGGAAGCGGAAGGAGTTGACGTAACTTGTCTTTGTGTGCAAGGTCAGCGGACTGAGACTGCATGGTTGCTTTATGATTGACATGCAGGTGAATGCTAGGAACTTCATCCCGGTAGCGGGATTTCAGGCGGCGACGGGCGAAAAAGGCTTCATTTTCCAGTGCTCTAAGATTTTCTTTGCATTTAGGTATCCTGATAAGAAGAAGGTTATGGACCACCGTTGAAGGCACAGCTATTTATGTAGTCAAAGGAAGCGGAAGGAGTTGACGTAACTTGTCTTTGTGTGCAAGGTCAGCGGACTGAGACTGCATGGTTGCTTTATGATTGACATGCAGGTGAATGCTAGGAACTTCATCAAGGTAGCGGGATTCCAGGCGGCGACGGGCGAAAAAGGCTTCATTTTCCAGTGCTCTAAGATTTTCTTTGCATTTAGGTATCCTGATAAGAAGAAGGTTATGGACCACCGTTGAAGGCACAGCTATTTATGTAGTCAAAGGAAGCGGAAGGAGTTGACGTAACTTGTCTTTGTGTGCAAGGTCAGCGGACTGAGACTGCATGGTTGCTTTATGATTGACATGCAGGTGAATGCTAGGAACTTCATCAAGGTAGCGGGATTTCAGGCGGCGACGGGCGAAAAAGGCTTCATTTTCCAGTGCTCTAAGATTTTCTTTGCATTTAGGTATCCTGATAAGAAGAAGGTTATGGACCACCGTTGAAGGCACAGCTATTTATGTAGTCAAAGGAAGCGGAAGGAGTTGACGTAACTTGTCTTTGTGTGCAAGGTCAGCGGACTGAGACTGCATGGTTGCTTTATGATTGACATGCAGGTGAATGCTAGGAACTTCATCAAGGTAGCGGGATTCCAGGCGGCGACGGGCGAAAAAGGCTTCATTTTCCAGTGCTCTAAGATTTTCTTTGCATTTAGGTATCCTGATAAGAAGAAGGTTATGGACCACCGTTGAAGGCACAGCTATTTATGTAGTCAAAGGAAGCGGAAGGAGTTGACGTAACTTGTCTTTGTGTGCAAGGTCAGCGGACTGAGACTGCATGGTTGCTTTATGATTGACATGCAGGTGAATGCTAGGAACTTCATCAAGGTAGCGGGATTCCAGGCGGCGACGGGCGAAAAAGGCTTCATTTTCCAGTGCTCTAAGATTTTCTTTGCATTTAGGTATCCTGATAAGAAGAAGGTTATGGACCACCGTTGAAGGCACAGCTATTTATGTAGTCAAAGGAAGCGGAAGGAGTTGACGTAACTTGTCTTTGTGTGCAAGGTCAGCGGACTGAGACTGCATGGTTGCTTTATGATTGACATGCAGGTGAATGCTAGGAACTTCATCCCGGTAGCGGGATTTCAGGCGGCGACGGGCGAAAAAGGCTTCATTTTCCAGTGCTCTAAGATTTTCTTTGCATTTAGGTATCCTGATAAGAAGAAGGTTATGGACCACCGTTGAAGGCACAGCTATTTATGTAGTCAAAGGAAGCGGAAGGAGTTGACGTAACTTGTCTTTGTGTGCAAGGTCAGCGGACTGAGACTGCATGGTTGCTTTATGATTGACATGCAGGTGAATGCTAGGAACTTCATCAAGGTAGCGGGATTCCAGGCGGCGACGGGCGAAAAAGGCTTCATTTTCCAGTGCTCTAAGATTTTCTTTGCATTTAGGTATCCTGATAAGAAGAAGGTTATGGACCACCGTTGAAGGCACAGCTATTTATGTAGTCAAAGGAAGCGGAAGGAGTTGACGTAACTTGTCTTTGTGTGCAAGGTCAGCGGACTGAGACTGCATGGTTGCTTTATGATTGACATGCAGGTGAATGCTAGGAACTTCATCAAGGTAGCGGGATTCCAGGCGGCGACGGGCGAAAAAGGCTTCATTTTCCAGTGCTCCAAGATTTTCTTTGCATTTAGGTATCCTGATAAGAAGAAGGTTATGGACCACCGTTGAAGGCACAGCTATTTATGTAGTCAAAGGAAGCGGAAGGAGTTGACGTAACTTGTCTTTGTGTGCAAGGTCAGCGGACTGAGACTGCATGGTTGCTTTATGATTGACATGCAGGTGAATGCTAGGAACTTCATCAAGGTAGCGGGATTCCAGGCGGCGACGGGCGAAAAAGGCTTCATTTTCCAGTGCTCTAAGATTTTCTTTGCATTTAGGTATCCTGATAAGAAGAAGGTTATGGACCACCGTTGAAGGCACAGCTATTTATGTAGTCAAAGGAAGCGGAAGGAGTTGACGTAACTTGTCTTTGTGTGCAAGGTCAGCGGACTGAGACTGCATGGTTGCTTTATGATTGACATGCAGGTGAATGCTAGGAACTTCATCAAGGTAGCGGGATTCCAGGCGGCGACGGGCGAAAAAGGCTTCATTTTCCAGTGCTCTAAGATTTTCTTTGCATTTAGGTATCCTGATAAGAAGAAGGTTATGGACCACCGTTGAAGGCACAGCTATTTATGTAGTCAAAGGAAGCGGAAGGAGTTGACGTAACTTGTCTTTGTGTGCAAGGTCAGCGGACTGAGACTGCATGGTTGCTTTATGATTGACATGCAGGTGAATGCTAGGAACTTCATCCCGGTAGCGGGATTTCAGGCGGCGACGGGCGAAAAAGGCTTCATTTTCCAGTGCTCTAAGATTTTCTTTGCATTTAGGTATCCTGATAAGAAGAAGGTTATGGACCACCGTTGAAGGCACAGCTATTTATGTAGTCAAAGGAAGCGGAAGGAGTTGACGTAACTTGTCTTTGTGTGCAAGGTCAGCGGACTGAGACTGCATGGTTGCTTTATGATTGACATGCAGGTGAATGCTAGGAACTTCATCAAGGTAGCGGGATTCCAGGCGGCGACGGGCGAAAAAGGCTTCATTTTCCAGTGCTCTAAGATTTTCTTTGCATTTAGGTATCCTGATAAGAAGAAGGTTATGGACCACCGTTGAAGGCACAGCTATTTATGTAGTCAAAGGAAGCGGAAGGAGTTGACGTAACTTGTCTTTGTGTGCAAGGTCAGCGGACTGAGACTGCATGGTTGCTTTATGATTGACATGCAGGTGAATGCTAGGAACTTCATCCCGGTAGCGGGATTTCAGGCGGCGACGGGCGAAAAAGGCTTCATTTTCCAGTGCTCTAAGATTTTCTTTGCATTTAGGTATCCTGATAAGAAGAAGGTTATGGACCACCGTTGAAGGCACAGCTATTTATGTAGTCAAAGGAAGCGGAAGGAGTTGACGTAACTTGTCTTTGTGTGCAAGGTCAGCGGACTGAGACTGCATGGTTGCTTTATGATTGACATGCAGGTGAATGCTAGGAACTTCATCAAGGTAGCGGGATTTCAGGCGGCGACGGGCGAAAAAGGCTTCATTTTCCAGTGCTCTAAGATTTTCTTTGCATTTAGGTATCCTGATAAGAAGAAGGTTATGGACCACCGTTGAAGGCACAGCTATTTATGTAGTCAAAGGAAGCGGAAGGAGTTGACGTAACTTGTCTTTGTGTGCAAGGTCAGCGGACTGAGACTGCATGGTTGCTTTATGATTGACATGCAGGTGAATGCTAGGAACTTCATCAAGGTAGCGGGATTCCAGGCGGCGACGGGCGAAAAAGGCTTCATTTTCCAGTGCTCTAAGATTTTCTTTGCATTTAGGTATCCTGATAAGAAGAAGGTTATGGACCACCGTTGAAGGCACAGCTATTTATGTAGTCAAAGGAAGCGGAAGGAGTTGACGTAACTTGTCTTTGTGTGCAAGGTCAGCGGACTGAGACTGCATGGTTGCTTTATGATTGACATGCAGGTGAATGCTAGGAACTTCATCAAGGTAGCGGGATTCCAGGCGGCGACGGGCGAAAAAGGCTTCATTTTCCAGTGCTCTAAGATTTTCTTTGCATTTAGGTATCCTGATAAGAAGAAGGTTATGGACCACCGTTGAAGGCACAGCTATTTATGTAGTCAAAGGAAGCGGAAGGAGTTGACGTAACTTGTCTTTGTGTGCAAGGTCAGCGGACTGAGACTGCATGGTTGCTTTATGATTGACATGCAGGTGAATGCTAGGAACTTCATCAAGGTAGCGGGATTCCAGGCGGCGACGGGCGAAAAAGGCTTCATTTTCCAGTGCTCCAAGATTTTCTTTGCATTTAGGTATCCTGATAAGAAGAAGGTTATGGACCACCGTTGAAGGCACAGCTATTTATGTAGTCAAAGGAAGCGGAAGGAGTTGACGTAACTTGTCTTTGTGTGCAAGGTCAGCGGACTGAGACTGCATGGTTGCTTTATGATTGACATGCAGGTGAATGCTAGGAACTTCATCAAGGTAGCGGGATTCCAGGCGGCGACGGGCGAAAAAGGCTTCATTTTCCAGTGCTCTAAGATTTTCTTTGCATTTAGGTATCCTGATAAGAAGAAGGTTATGGACCACCGTTGAAGGCACAGCTATTTATGTAGTCAAAGGAAGCGGAAGGAGTTGACGTAACTTGTCTTTGTGTGCAAGGTCAGCGGACTGAGACTGCATGGTTGCTTTATGATTGACATGCAGGTGAATGCTAGGAACTTCATCCCGGTAGCGGGATTTCAGGCGGCGACGGGCGAAAAAGGCTTCATTTTCCAGTGCTCTAAGATTTTCTTTGCATTTAGGTATCCTGATAAGAAGAAGGTTATGGACCACCGTTGAAGGCACAGCTATTTATGTAGTCAAAGGAAGCGGAAGGAGTTGACGTAACTTGTCTTTGTGTGCAAGGTCAGCGAACTGAGACTGCATGGTTGCTTTGTGATTGACATGCAGGTGAATGCTAGGAACTTCATCAAGGTAGCGGGATTCCAGGCGGCGACGGGCGAAAAAGGCTTCATTTTCCAGTGCTCTAAGATTTTCTTTGCATTTAGGTATCCTGATAAGAAGAAGGTTATGGACCACCGTTGAAGGCACAGCTATTTATGTAGTCAAAGGAAGCGGAAGGAGTTGACGTAACTTGTCTTTGTGTGCAAGGTCAGCGGACTGAGACTGCATGGTTGCTTTATGATTGACATGCAGGTGAATGCTAGGAACTTCATCAAGGTAGCGGGATTCCAGGCGGCGACGGGCGAAAAAGGCTTCATTTTCCAGTGCTCTAAGATTTTCTTTGCATTTAGGTATCCTGATAAGAAGAAGGCTATGGACCACCGTTGAAGGCACAGCTATTTATGTAGTCAAAGGAAGCGGAAGGAGTTGACGTAACTTGTCTTTGTGTGCAAGGTCAGCGGACTGAGACTGCATGGTTGCTTTATGATTGACATGCAGGTGAATGCTAGGAACTTCATCCCGGTAGCGGGATTTCAGGCGGCGACGGGCGAAAAAGGCTTCATTTTCCAGTGCTCTAAGATTTTCTTTGCATTTAGGTATCCTGATAAGAAGAAGGTTATGGACCACCGTTGAAGGCACAGCTATTTATGTAGTCAAAGGAAGCGGAAGGAGTTGACGTAACTTGTCTTTGTGTGCAAGGTCAGCGGACTGAGACTGCATGGTTGCTTTATGATTGACATGCAGGTGAATGCTAGGAACTTGATCAAGGTAGCGGGATTCCAGGCGGCGACGGGCGAAAAAGGCTTCATTTTCCAGTGCTCTAAGATTTTCTTTGCATTTAGGTATCCTGATAAGAAGAAGGTTATGGACCACCGTTGAAGGCACAGCTATTTATGTAGTCAAAGGAAGCGGAAGGAGTTGACGTAACTTGTCTTTGTGTGCAAGGTCAGCGGACTGAGACTGCATGGTTGCTTTATGATTGACATGCAGGTGAATGCTAGGAACTTCATCAAGGTAGCGGGATTCCAGGCGGCGACGGGCGAAAAAGGCTTCATTTTCCAGTGCTCTAAGATTTTCTTTGCATTTAGGTATCCTGATAAGAAGAAGGTTATGGACCACCGTTGAAGGCACAGCTATTTATGTAGTCAAAGGAAGCGGAAGGAGTTGACGTAACTTGTCTTTGTGTGCAAGGTCAGCGGACTGAGACTGCATGGTTGCTTTATGATTGACATGCAGGTGAATGCTAGGAACTTCATCAAGGTAGCGGGATTCCAGGCGGCGACGGGCGAAAAAGGCTTCATTTTCCAGTGCTCTAAGATTTTCTTTGCATTTAGGTATCCTGATAAGAAGAAGGTTATGGACCACCGTTGAAGGCACAGCTATTTATGTAGTCAAAGGAAGCGGAAGGAGTTGACGTAACTTGTCTTTGTGTGCAAGGTCAGCGGACTGAGACTGCATGGTTGCTTTATGATTGACATGCAGGTGAATGCTAGGAACTTCATCCCGGTAGCGGGATTTCAGGCGGCGACGGGCGAAAAAGGCTTCATTTTCCAGTGCTCTAAGATTTTCTTTGCATTTAGGTATCCTGATAAGAAGAAGGTTATGGACCACCGTTGAAGGCACAGCTATTTATGTAGTCAAAGGAAGCGGAAGGAGTTGACGTAACTTGTCTTTGTGTGCAAGGTCAGCGGACTGAGACTGCATGGTTGCTTTATGATTGACATGCAGGTGAATGCTAGGAACTTCATCCCGGTAGCGGGATTTCAGGCGGCGACGGGCGAAAAAGGCTTCATTTTCCAGTGCTCTAAGATTTTCTTTGCATTTAGGTATCCTGATAAGAAGAAGGTTATGGACCACCGTTGAAGGCACAGCTATTTATGTAGTCAAAGGAAGCGGAAGGAGTTGACGTAACTTGTCTTTGTGTGCAAGGTCAGCGGACTGAGACTGCATGGTTGCTTTATGATTGACATGCAGGTGAATGCTAGGAACTTCATCCCGGTAGCGGGATTCCAGGCGGCGACGGGCGAAAAAGGCTTCATTTTCCAGTGCTCTAAGATTTTCTTTGCATTTAGTTTCCTGTTTGGAGGAGCGAAAGTTCAGCTTTGGCAATGACGCTTAGTCCGAAGCATGTGCAGACGGGACGGATAAAACGAAGGGATCGCAGAATAAGTGCTAAAGACTTGCACGTCAGGTTGAATTGAAGATGGCGCCTTTGAACGATGCGACACTGCTCCCGTATAGGAGCCGAAACGTGGCTTCGTTGTTTTTGTTTTTACGTTTGGTCGGCGTGGCCCTTTTTAAGTTTTATTATGAGAGACATCCTGTATTTCACCGATAACAACCGTAACTTTTCACACAGAAAATAATATCAGTGCGGAAAAACCGAATTTTGCTCTCTAAAATAAACACCGAAAAAAGATCGCCGATATTTAAAAAAATAAAAGCTGAAAATCCAGCCATTGCTCACAACCCTAGCAAGAATAACGACGCCGAACTAAGCCGTACAAACGTCGTCTCGACGTTATCTTTTCTTGCTTTAATATCGGAGCCTTGGGGTCTGTGCGGTCGCGGTGTCCTCTTCTTAGTAGAAAAAGAAAGGAAAATATTCACGAGGAGCTAGATGAACGTCGTTATTGCGCGCGAGTTGGGAGTAGAGAAGCCCATAAACTGTATGATATGCTATTTTCTTTCGTAGCATTTTAGAAAAAAAAAAGGAAAACACAACTCACGTCAACATTTTCTCTTCTGGATATCCGTTAAAACTGGACCTTTCTTTCTGTAGACTCTCAATTTCTGAGTATGCTGCCCCTGCTCTTTATGTTGCCGACTGGTTCGGTTCCAGTCGCATAAGCTTACAGAACCTGCTGATATCAGCCTCAAGATGCAAGACTCCTGTGCTTAGGGGCATAATCCAACGTGGTCCTTTTTCCCCTTAAATCAGTGGTTAAAACCAAGTATAGTGTACGTTTCTTTTTGTGACGCACTCTGACTTGCGCTTGGACGCGAACAAAAAAAAACAAATATAAGAGCTATGTCTATTAAAAAAAAGCACGAGTTCCATACTGATCGAGTTCTCTTCGCTCTACTTCAGCAAATCGTAGAGCATCAGAAGTTAGATGTGGATTTTTGAATTATTTTTCTTCGCAGCCAAACAGTTCATTTGCTTGTTCTTTGAAACCTAAACATCAATTCCGCTGCTTAATTCCCTTGATAGACTGGGCTTTTACTTTAATTTCTTTTAAGGCTGTGAAAACTTTGAACGGCCAAGTTTATACTCTTACTTATCGTGCCGTGTTTTCATAATTTACATTGCGTCTTATGAAACGCATTGCCGGAATATGGCTTCAAAATGGTGTGTTGGTATTGTTTAGGGGTCGTTCCCGCCTAAAGGCCTAAAACGTCGGGCACCCGAAGCCGGTGGTGGGCCGGTTCTGATTAATTCGACTGTAGCGTAAGCTATGTTACCATAAATAGTAAATAGAAAGGCATCACTGTTACATTTACTGCGAAGGCTCTACATTACAGTTCTGTGTGTGGAAAAAGGCCTCCGCAACGCTAAAAAACACAGACCGGCCAGAATGTGCTCTGTATTTGCTATGTTCTTATTTGAAAGTAGTGGAATGAAAGTGGCAATGCTGTGGGCTAGAACATTTTTTTATTATATAGGCAGTTATCGCATGCCATAGAATGATTTGCTGTCTGCATATAACCAAGAATAACTGAAACTGTATTTGAGACTTTTAGCTGAGCGTATTGACGTTCCACTCCGCTGGTAGCTCCCCAGCGGAGCACCAACTGAACCTAGCGCGAGTAAAGAGTTTTAGCACAGCGTCTAAAACTTCCGAATGAGCGTAGTAGTGCGGTGCGCTCTGCAGCCCCACCTATCGGTGAAAAGCGGAGTTCCGCTGAAACGAACATGAATCGCGCTTGCTGTTACTGTAGTAAATTTGCTAATTAAAGGCATTATTTGTGTTTCTGGTATATCTTTGAACATTAGTGGTCCTTACAATCCAATATAATTTATGTCGCGTTATAAAAAAAACCGCTATAAAAAAGCGTTATAAAAAAAAACCGGAACCCCACGCCGCAAGCTCGCCCACTTGAGCTCGTCCCCGAATGGCCTTGTCGCAGCCACTTCCCGCGGGAGGCAAATGTCTTTTTGCGAGCTAAAACATTTGCGCGGCTTTTTTGCTTCCAGGCGTGCTTGCGCCGCGTCCGTGCTCGATGAAGCCGAAGCGCACACGTTCGCACTGGAGGCCGCCATGTTAGTCCTCGATGACGCTCACTCGCTGGGAAGACCAGACAAGCGGGCAAGCGGGCAGCGCCGCAAACTCGCCGGCTGCCTGAGCGTTCTGCGCATGCGCACTGGCGCCCTCTCGTGCCCGCTCCGCTCCGCTGGCCGCTGGCCCGCTCTTATAAAATTCTCTATTGAGACACATTTAATAGACGGCTCCTTTCAGACGAGCTCAATTTAGAGATAACCTCTTCCATGCGAAGGCAAAATCTCCATACGAGCGAAAATTATACGTACATTTTAAATGCCTGTTGCAGCTTCAAATATAGCTCTAAACAACCATAGGCAAGAACACGTCTTTATATTTATCTACTGCCATACTGTGATGCTAAGTGTCCTGTCTGGAGATGCAATTTTTTACGTTCTTTTCAGATTCTTTTATTTCTTTTGATGACGATTAGGCATGTGGTCCACCGCCAGGATTGGTAGAACATCACTTACAGTGCAGTATTACACACGAAAATAGCCCTCAGGATTTGGGATGCTTCACAAATATATCTATGATAAATATCTCAACATTTAAGCACATGGGTCTTGTTGATCTTGCACAATAACATGAACAACAGCAATGCATGCCGCTTCGAAAAGAAATGTATTGCTACAAAATATTGAGTGCATCATAAAGGTAGGCAAAGTTTCAAAAAAGCAACCCAGTACACAAAAGAAAATGAACAGTATACGCTACGGGAGTGAAATCTTGATTACTGCACAGGGGCACCAGGCGTTTAGCCCAAAAGCTTCTTTCGCAAGTCGGTGTCACCTTCTTCTTCTACAGGAGCATACAACAGCATCCTAGAAAAATGTAAATTGATTCCAAAATGACTGCTCCGAACATGAGGTGCGGCGCGAATACTGGCATTGGGGGACTGGCGTTCGCACGAAACTAATCGGTTTTCCATTTTAATTACCACACCAGCTCGTCCACCTACGGTAGATCTCTCTTTTGGTAATGGAGAGCAGCCCGAAACTTTGTCACCTCTGTCGTCACTTCAAGACCACATAAAAGGCTATCTGCTCCCTTAGCCGGCGGTATATAATATGTAAAATCGGCATAGGTGGTGGAGGCCAGTTACTTTTGGGCTTGTAAGGAAAGAGGAAGAAGTTTTTGTTTGCAGCAGTGTCTTCTTTCGGTCTCCCTTAAGCTTCATCCAACCCACAAGAACACGTCTTGCAGATAACGTTTTAGCAATTATTGAGAAAAAAGTTATTTCTTCCACCGTTAACGAACCAAGAAAGGACAATGAAGCGAACCGGACTTACGGAATAATTTTCCCGCCATTTCGTCTATCACGGCAAACTAAATCATGAAGATAGCTGCGTTATGCTTGCGAAGGGAAGAAGAAATGTCGACGTGCACTGATTCTGTACTATAATTGTCTTCCCGATAACTTGTCGGTAGCTAAGAAGTTATGGACAGGCACACGATAAACGCATTAGATACACCAGGTGCTACCTGGCATGAGATTCGTGCGGTGTCCCCGCTTCCCGTTCATTTGTTACGGTCGTCTCGGATCCTGTGAACGCTGAAAAACCTCCCTGATACACCTATCCGTATTAAACGTAGAGAATGTCGTAAAATTTTCTTCTCAGACCCCAGAGTCGTTGGTGTGGATTACCGAGTTGCGACTAATTTTTGTTTTGTTTTTAACGGCTGTATCTAGTCATTTCGAAAATCTCATAGTCACGCATGGTTTTTTTCTTCAGGGCGCCTCTAATAAACCGATCGCTTTTTGTTCCTTCAAGCATTAATAAACAATGCAAGAATATAATTACTCGTTACTATCTGCCGAAGCGCAGCCATGCGGCTACAAAGGAAAGCTGCACAACTTTAAAAGGATTCCTTTGCATTCCGTTTCGTTTGTAGCCACATAGTTTCGGTTGTGCGGATTATAATGAGTAATACTTCTTTCTCGTAATGTCCTGGAACTGGGGTGTTTTTTGTAAACATTTTACCCAGAACAGAGTAATTCGATGGTAATCGAATGTACTTTGATCATACCTTTTAATGCAAAAAAATAAACAAAGAATAAAGCTGCACTTGGCCGACTCTAAAATTAAATGACCCGCAATTACAATCTTTCGAGGACGAAAACAAACGTAGAGCGGGACATAGGGGCTGTTCCAGCAGTACTACACACTGACAGTGTTAATTTGCGTCGTAGTATCCCGTACAATTATTCACATCACAGGGGAGTCAGAGAAAAAGACAAAAGCTGTAGCGCACGCACTTGTGCGCAGAGGCGTAGTTGGGTTTCAGCGAGTCGTTTCCATTCTTATCGCATCGGCTCCTCTGGAAACGCCCAAAGGGTCTAACGTCACCGGTTACGCACTAAAGGGCTGCGAAGATGCAGCAGGAAACAGCGCTGAAGATCGAGGCTCCATCGGGACAGTGAAACCGCCGGAGGCAACACGGCTATGCGGGACCCGACGGATAACACGAATGCAAGGCAGAGAACATATCAATCAAATTCAGTGGCTGCCGCGCCCCGAGGTTGACGGTCTCAGTCCCGTGAATCCCCCTGTGGAAAGGGATGCCAGTGCCGGGGACCCGAATCGGCTGCCCGAGCCTGGAAAAGGGAATAGATGTATAGCAGGGATTGCCTTTTCCTGCCCCCGTCGGATGACTGTCAAGTAGGTAAAGAAATTTCATGGCAAAAATGTACGATTGCCGTGCGCTGCGCAAGACTTCGGCCGCCACAGGATTTAGTTTTTCTCTCATGCGGTGAGCACATGACATTTGTTCAACCTGTTTTTTTTTTTTGCGGCTGTGTCAATGTTACGCAAATATTTTCCTTTCTGATCTGAGGCAGCAAGGCGAAGACAGAGTAGCACGAGGAAAGGTGTATCTTATAGAGTGTAAACCTCCGAACCAGCTACTTCCGCACCAACTAGTGTGCCAGAACATCGCAATGTAAAAAAGGGCGTTTGGAATAAATGATCACAATCAGTTTCTGGAAATCGGATAATTAAACGCCGAAAATTGAGGGGTGCGCCTGATTTACAGAAAGTGAATGCGGATCTCTGAACTTCGTGAACACTTTCCATTGGAGATTGCCGTGTTAATTTATGCGAATTTGACAGCTATCGGCCCTCTTGCGGCAAAAAGCAACTTTTCGGTTTCAAGTGTGGTGCAACACAACTTTCTACGCACCTATTTTAGCTTTCCATGAGGTCAACAGGTTAAAAGCGTTCTTTACTGTTGACCGAAGGAAGTCTTCTCATTGTGTAAGCGACAGCTACAAAACAGCGCCTGGTTGATTTCTTCGCTTCGGTTATACCTTTTTACACCTCCGCATGCGATAACAGTATCAGGTAGCTCATTGCCATCTTTAACCATTTTCAATAATATTCGCCCTTCCATTATCTTTCGGCCTCCTCGATGATACCGCGAGATCAAAATTCAATTCTGCGGTCCCTAACAGTTTCTTCTCTTTTATGCGTCGTTTTGCGGTCTAAACTTCAATTTGTTAGCGTAAACTCTTATGCGTGAATCTGGTATTGCTGAGTGCTCTCACTTCAATCGAAAGCATCCTTATTGGAAGCCGTGTCCGAAACTCGTGTGAATTCCGTCGTGTTAAGTGCTGAAAAACTAAACAAAAACAAGTATATGGGAAGGCAATAACACGAATGAAATCCGGGTTATACGCGTCTAAGGAAGCGGCTTTTGTATCTATTCAAAAGCATTCTTCAAGGCAGACGAGCAGCATTTCATAAAGCGGAGCAACATTCTTGAGTTACACATTCCAAAAAAAAATGGTATATAATATATCAACGCTCTTAGAAAGCACGAATGTGAATATCACACTAATGGAGGAGGAATACGCCAGTCTTGAGGAAAAATGATGCGCTGCAAAGCGCTCTTTGTTCGACCAAAGCGAATGCGGCTGTGCTAAGGCTTGCATCTGCGGGCATGATCGTTATGTCCCGAAGAAAGCGACCAGTACAAAGTAAGCTGTAGGCTGCATATCAGAAGATGCGTGGGAAACCCCTCGAGCAGGGACGGAAACTGCGAGAGGAAAAAGAGAGAGAGGCTGGTCAAAATTTCACGAAAATCCGAAGCTTTTGGTGATCGTGCATGTGCTCTTGCTCTCTGCGGCCATAGCACCAGGACTGCTCTGGAGGCCAGACCAGATTAGTCGAGCAGTAACTTGCCTGGCACTAGCCGGGAAAAGCGATAAATCATCGTTAATACGACAATGCTGTTGCTAATGAGAAACCTAAGCTCTCTGAAGAAAACTATCACCGCTGTGGACGTTCCTCACATGCAGCGAAGTGCCAGTTGAGCGGGAGAGAAACAGTTCTTAGAAACATATTTCAACCGCTATTATTATCGACAATAGGGCATTTATGTTTAAATAATTCTTATAAATTAGCTGTGCCTAAGTCGTTTCTTGATTATTTTTATTATCAGGCATGTAAGTACACAAAGTCGGCTTTCGACTGAAGTTACCATGTCCCGAGAAAATTGAAGAACGGACTCGTTTTCTAGACAGTCCTATCAGTGGAGGTAAAGAGAGCACTTGTCGCTGTTATATGGGTAAATTTTTACTCCGAGAAATGTGCTATAATTTTTTTCTACAGCCAATCATGTATCTCAGGCGCCCGTCACCTGCATGTCCGTGTCGTGTCGTAATGACCAGATTTTTTTTTGCACTTAGTTAAGATTGCTTTATGGCTCTTGTTTAATCCACGCTAGCATTTACAACCTAGCATCTATAACAGATTACCTATTGAGGTCAGAACTAAACATTTATGGGACGGTGTCTACGATATTGCACGCTACTTTCAAATCTTTGCTTTGAGGCGTCCAAAGGAATTTTGACGAAGTCAAACTTCCCGGCTACATTTCATATCTCTGCTGAATAGAATAGTAGGACCATTTCACCCCTAAAGAAAATGATCGCGTGTCACAAACAAGAAAAGAAATATTGAGTTTTGAAATTCTACTCTTCTACTAGGAAGTGCCTGTCTGCTGCTGCCACTTCTTACTTCTTAAACTTGGTGAAATAAATGACATTGTTGTGGTCGCAGTAAGAGATTTGGGTGATAAATCAATACAAATATATATGGATTAAAAGTTTTTTAGCAATAGGGCTATTATTCCGTGAGGTCGGAAATGTGCACCGTGCGTTAAATCTTTGAGGCATTCATGTTCTTTTCTGTTAAATATTTTGTTCCAAATACAGAAGCACAATTTATGAGTTTTTTCTCTCTAGTAGAACCCAATGCATGCCGGAAAAGAGTAAGGAGATATCTTAGCCGAACAGAGCTTTTTGCTGCCTGCGCGCATTTCCTGCGCTTGTAATATTGCGCGCTGTCATCTCAAAAGTATTCGCCCATGTAAAGGTGGATTTATCCCAATGAAGCCTTGCTTTACCTGACACGGTAAAATTTCCTTACTTGAATGGTTAATTGAGGAACTTTTCAAATTGAAGATCTTTATCGGATAGGTGAAAGTTTATTTTCGGTTCTTTCTGCCACGAACAAGCTGTGACTCTTAGACCCCAGAAATACGGACACACTTTTCAGCGTGTTTCCTTTAAGCGCAGAACATAACAACGAGACAATCCTTAAACAACACTCCCTAACAACCAAATGCTTGCGTCTGAGGAGTACTCTCTTGTGCTCTAAATATGTAGAAGACAAAAATGGGGGTTTTCATCTGAAACTTTCTTACATATACTGTCGCCGCATTCTAAGCACTTCTGACTCTCCTCTGCATGAGCTACCGTAAACTCCGTCTCACACATGTAGTAAACGTTCTGACATTAATTGGAGCAACATTTGTCTAAATATTTTTTTGCTAGAGCCCGAGAGCATGTAAAAGCGTTGAATAAGAGATCTCATATTTTTTGGTGCGTGCAAAGAAAAAAGCATCACAACTACGAATTCTATTAAAAGTTTTAACACAACTGCTTGTCGTGAGGATTTCGCCAGCGAGTTTTGCAACCTTTAAAATGCCGAAAAAACGCTATCGTAGTATATTAGCTTCGTTTCATGGCAAGAAATCGCCTCTTTCTTGTGCTGCTTGTGAAATCTCATGAATACTCTTTCTCAGAAAAATGGCCACCAATAGACACCTGCAGTTATGGAAGGGACACTACTGTGTTCGCCCACTCCGCAGCTTACCTTAGGAGATCATATGGTTTATTTGTAAGACTGGGCACTGGCTTTAGAATCTTCAGAGGCTGGCGTTCAACGAAGAAGACGACGAGAAGCGCCGAACACTGCGAAGCTCGAGCGCCGAACGCTCGGTCGCTCGTGCGTGCTCTGGACTGAGCACGGTCTCTGTTCTGTGCCTGGACGGTTCGGCTGGTTGTTCTTGACGCTGTGCGTATTACTGTGCTGTGCTCTTATTACTTTGGTGTGCTGTGGTGTGCTGTGTGTGCTGTATAGGTAGAGTGCTGTGTTCTTATTACATATTCGAGAATATGTGCCCAGCGTTGTGGCGCTGAGTTTCGTGCAAGAGGGTTTCCAAATTAGTCCGGTCCAAAGAGCAATAAAAAACCCATTTATATAAAAGTGCCGTTGATAAGTACTCAAAACATCTTTGTTTGCCTAGAGTCTGGAAAAGTTTTAGTTTACGTCAAAGCGTTTAAAACTTTCTCTCAAACATCCTTGAGCTATTTCGCGTCGCCTCGGGAACATCTGGTTGTTTCCGGTATAATTCATTGCTATAACCAGTGTTAACATTTCCATCTGTAACTGAGGTACGCTCCAAACAGAGACCTTAGTTTAAATTTGATTTGCCTGCAAACTAATCTTTAAAGCAAGCGTTGGTAAACATAATTGCAAGGAGAATAAAATCTGTCTGATCTCTCACGCGCCTGCTAACCAAACACAGCCCTGACGCCTCTGACTGTGCAAAATTTGGACCTTCTTATTCGAAATGATCGACGAATCAGAATAAAGCGACTCGCTGAACAAGTGGGCATCTCTGTTTGAAGTGCAGACATAATTGTTCAAAAATTTGGGTATTTTGTACACGTTGAGTTCTTCGAGGCCACAAACAGGATCACAAAGAACAAGGACGGAATATCTATGTCGAATTATTTGCTCGTTATGACTGTGGTGGTGACAAGTGCTTCTCAATTTTTTTTTACAAGCTATAGGACAGGGGTTCATCACTTCGAGCCCCAAACAAAAAAAAAGCGATTCTTTGAGCGGCACCATTCAATGTCTCCTGGTAACAAGAGTGTAAGGAGCGAGCGCAACATTGCGGCTGGAGAAGACGCACGGGGTCGCGCACGAAGTAGAGAAAAAGCGGAAGTGGAACGTGGCGTGAAAGCGTGCCGAGGGGGAACAGGAAGAACGCAGCCGGCGGCGGACGGCTACCATATCTGCTGGTCCCGGAGTTCTCAGGCTTGGGCATCAGCCGCAGACGTCTGGGCTACCAGACCTGAAGGCCCGCTGTCCACAGCATGAGCCACCAGACCCAGACGTCGCTGTTCCCTTCCTGCCTTTCCCGTGGCCGGCAGCCTATGAACATGGGCCGCCTCTATTTCCGCCGTTGCTTCCCCGGGATACCTGACCTGGGGACCGCGCTCTGACCTGGGGGCTGCGCCAGTGACCTGTGGCCATGGCGCCTGCTGTGGACACTGCCGTCCACCGTCCGTCTTCATCAGGGCACCGACCGGAGCCCACAGATTGCGCCGGCGCCACTCCACACCTCCTCGTCCTACGGAAAATCTACCAGGATCATCATGGGAATGCTTTAACTTCAGTGCACCTTTCATTTTTTCTTAAGCTCTCTCCTTTACCTCTAGCATGTGTTTATTTTTGTTTTGCTGTTCTTGTGTCTTGTTAGTTCATTTTCTCTCAATACTTATATTCTTGTTTTTCTCCTACATCCAGCCTCGTTGATTTCTTTTAGAGTCCAGCATGTAGTAATCTTATCCTCCAGTCTTTCCCCGCACAAAGGGTTTCTCAACTGCACCCTCCACTTGCAAAGTTATGGCAGCAGCCTTCATGGACTATGACGAGTGTATTGTGATTGACCTACTCACTCATGGTGAAACGATAAACTCCAAAAAGCCTAATTTAAGAATTTTGAGAAATTGAAGAAATGGTTGATGCGCATTCGTCACTTGAGAAATCTGAATGACCTTTTCCTTCTCTCTGACAATCCGAGGTCACAAGCAAGTCTGCGCACCTCAGAGGTCACAAAACTTCATTCGACTCATCTTATTCATTCACCCTACAGATCGTATCTCGCACGTTCTGACTTACACATCCCTGGCCCATTGTGGGATCTGGTCCGAAGGAAGCAATACAGGAACCATGACGAAGTTAATCAAGTAAGACTTTGGCAGAGACGCAGACGTGAAGAGTGGCACCAAAAAGGCATACGGACTCGCTCAATTAGGCGACGTAGGCCACAGGCTTAAGCGCCGAGTATTAAAAAAAGCGGTTGTTAGCGAAAGAAAATCAGAATTATATAGTACATTTAAACACATTTTAAGAGGTTCCTGCTTTCAGAGAACAAATCCTTTTCATGATTGTTTGAACGACACGATGGTAAAGTAAAAATACGCATTTCGCTCTTGTTTTAGTAGCTCAACCGTTTTATTTTTAAACACAACCACGCGCTAAATTGGTAGGGACAACTAGGGAGACACGAGACGGTTGAGCGCTGACTTGCAACTTTGCAACATTGACTTGCAAGTGTTTAATATGGCTTACCAACTCGCCCAATCATCTGTTTTAACGTTTCGCCCTCGAGAAAGTGACCACCTCTAATATGAAAGCGACCCTCTACCCGGTTTACTGAAGAAAGGCAGGGAGAACACGGCTGTTACTTCTAGAATGGCCTTGTGTAGCAGAGTTTCTACGTGCTCATATATAGTCAAGCATATTGTGTTAGTCGCCTGTGAAGGGTGCAGGACCACAACATGGCAGCTGTTGAGGAGGAGCCAAACAAAAAAGTCCTGGCGCTTGAAAACATAAAGCGTCTAGGTAGCTCGTGCACTTTAGGATAGCGTTTGCTGCCATTTGCAGTGGGCCTTTCAGAAGAAGGCGTCTAGTGACGACAATGTGCATCAACTAATTCTCTACTAGTAGTATGAAGCTTTTCTTGCTAATTTTACAGAAACAAATTCATGGTAACAGTCCAAGAATCTTTCATAATAAGTCCCAATGCAAGTGGAACCATGCAACGGATCCAAGTGGAACCAAGTGAGATTGCACAATTCACAATACGATTTGCTATCCGAGAAAAAGCTGCAAAAGAAACGAAGAACAGTCGAAAGAAGCTAATGATTAAAGAAAGAAGAAAAAGGTAGAAAGAAAGGAGGAAAGAAGGAAGGAGGGAGGGAAGGGAGGTAGAAAGGATGGAACGACGAAAGGAGGGAAGGAAGAAAAGAAAGAAAGAAAGAAAGAAAGAAAGAAAGAAAGAAAGAAAGAAAGGAAGGAAGGAAGGAAGGAAGGAAGGAAAGAAGGAAGGAAGAACGAAAGAAAGGAAGGAAGGAAGGAAGGAAGGAAGAGAAGAAAGAAAGGAAGGAAGGAAGGAAGGAAGGAAGGAAGGAAGGAAGGAAGGAAGGAAGGAGGGAGGGAGGGAGGGAGGGAGGGAGGGAGGGAGGGAGGGAGGGTGGAGAAGTAGGAAGGAAGGAACGACGAAAGGAAGGAAGGAAGGAAGGCGAGAAAGAAACGAAAGAAAGCAAGGAACGAAGGAAGGAGGGAAAGAAGGAAGGAACGACGAAAGGAAGAAAGGAAGGAAAGAAAGAAAGGAAGGAAGGAAAGAAGGAAGAAAGAAAGAAGGGAAGAAAGGAAGGAAGGAAATAAAGAAACAACGAAATAAAGGAAGGAAGGAACTAAACAAGGAAAGAAACAAAGAAGGAAAGAAACAAAAAGGAAAGAAGAAAAAACAGAAAGGAAAAAGGAAGAGGATGGTTAAAAGAGAAATACCGCAATGAAATGGAAACGAAAAAAATATTGACATTTAGTAAAGTAGTTAGAACGAAGTAAATCAACAAGCAGAGATGGGAATGAAGAAATAATGCAAAAAGAAGATTTAGAAAAGTAGTTAGAATGAAATAAATCAATAGGAGAGAAGGGAATGAAGAAATGTTGCACGAAAGAAATATTAAAAGGAGAAAACCACCAAAAAAGAAGAAATACCAGCAGGAAGAAGATTATGAAAGAAAAAAACAAAAGCTCAGTGATGCGTGGATGCGCTACCAAGCGTTTACTTTTCTGCTATGATGGAAGATGTCTCAATAATTATTACTGCCCTTGCATCAGCTTTCCATTTTTTCTTTGCGAGCAAGCTGCTTGGAGCTTAACGCACATATTGTTGTCGGCTTTCCATCTCGCCGCAAACAATAATGTATACATTTTCCAGCATCTGTTTTACAAGGAAACAACAATTACGAGTACTACTCTGTGCGCTGTTATAAACATAACTCCATTGCTTTCGCTTGGTTTCCAAGGTGAGCCTTCTGTATGAAGAACGAAACGGTAGTACTAAGAGATCTAACACTGCCGTCATTTAGCCAACATGCGCGGATCGCAGAAGAACCACTATTTAAAGTGTTTCTGTTAGTATTGTTCGTTGTGTACGTGGCGTTCCATTTCATTAACGATAAACAAAGTGCGCAGTACAACATTCAAGTAAATAAATGTAATGGGCAATCCGTAGTATGCAGCAGCGTAGCTTTTTTCCGGAACCTCGAGATTTATCATGTCTCGCAGGGAGTCCAGGCTAAAAGCAACCAAGCAGTTAAAACACCGAGTGCTCGATCCTTGTGAAACTCACTGACGGCACTCGAAATTCGCGCGGCTTAGTGTGCGGTACTGTTTTCCGTTCTCTATTGTTTATTATATGGTTAAATACTTACTAACGAAATTGTCAGTTTTTGGCCCCGGAATAAAGCGTCGATTCCGAGGTTGCAAGCCGTATTGATAAACAGCTGGCTGGGATGTTTGCACCTTGGTGCTTTCCTTAAAGCAGATTTTTTACTGGCCTAGAAAACAATTCGCAAATTGCAAAAACTTGCACGTGACATTTGTGCGGCTTCAGCTTCGCAGGGGTGTGCAAGAAAAAACAACCCCTTTTTCTCTGGAGCGACGTTCCCGATCGGGCCTTGCGATTACACTGCACGAGAGATATGCGCCTGCAGTAGTCAGGTGGCAGCTTTCTTATAAGGCCAGAAAATTGAGCCCCTGTGTTAGTCTTCCTCATTGTCCGTCCTCGTGTGTTTGTGTGTTTCAACCTACACCATGCAATACACACTACCCTAAGAAAAGACAGTTCTCAACGGAAAAAAGAGTGGCGTATATGGTACCCTGGTGAAAACATTTTAGGTAACTGTTTTCGAGTCGATTTATAACATTTAAAATTGTTTGAATAAAAAACATAGCTTACTAGTATCGACCATTTATTCCACTTTCTAGGGCTACAAAATGGCAGGGTTTTAACGCAGTTACACCAAATACACGTGCCAAAGCATCAGTTGAGCTTGGGTCATGGTTTTGCTTTACTTGGTCATTGACACGTCTGGCGACGATATTCTTTGGCAAAGCTCTGATTGAGGTTAACCTGATATGATCTGCTCGTGCCCCAGATGGAATTTCATAAAGACTACGATGTGCACGGCAAAGCGTGAGAGTGTGTTGCACTTTAACACCAGGCGTGGCCGGCTGCGGCGATAGCAAAGTGCTCTCGTGCAGTAGCTAGCGAAACTAATCTGTTCAGGCTTCAGCGGGCTTCGAATCCCAGTCGAAAGAAGTATTTATCTTATTTATTTATTGACTCTAAGTCAAGACTTCATCAATTGCCGGCTTTTTTAGCTTTGGCCGTGAAGTAAAGCTCTCGCTATAAAAATACGCGATGCTCCGCTGCCTTCAACTTGTTTGACTCGAACAGAACACTGGGTCTCTTTGCAACCTTCGTTACCTTCCGCTGTGAAAACCCAGTGTATATAAGGACTCCATCGACAGGAGCGAATCATTGTACGAAGTCGATTATGGCAGCTACAAATATAACCAACTCGTTCCGTGTCACTGGTACGAAGCGCTAGAGACCGACCATTAACATTTTTCGTGTAAATCTCAATAACTAAAAGTTATGACACCGCAGCAGATTCTAAGAAGGTTCCGAATGAAAAATGAACATGATATAACTGCTGGTGAAATGAGGAAGCCTAGAGTCTCTGCGAGCACATAATAAACGTCCTCTCTTATATCTTCGTTATTCCACCAGACGCAGTCCTCGAAGGTGCTGTAAAGACCTCTGCACTTCAGCACTGCGTTCTTCATGGCATAAGAGGCTTCTGAGAGCGAGCAAGTGCATCCGTCATAAATTTCTGTGAAGCTACCCGAGGCGGAAGTAATTCCCCATGAGCAGAGAACGGCTTCACCAATTTTTTTCTAACTTACTTCGCTTATTTTTAGGTAATTTTTATTTGCTTTGCGGGTTCTTTACTCTGAACATTATCAATGGTTTGACACTCTCGCACTACTGGTCTATAACAGGTAAGGCCCGGAACATTTAATGCCAGTGGCAAGTGCGGCCGTACGCTGTGGTTGATAAAATAGACATTACAAGAAAACCAGTTGCTTCCGCTGAGAGTATGTCATTATCCGCAAATGTAAAACGAAGCCTTCACGGGCAAACGAAAATGCGGTATCAACATATGACATTCCATATTCCCGAATCAGTTCCGTATCGCGTTGTGCTACGCCTTCAATGTACAAGCTTGTGTAGCAGAAAACATTTTAAGTGCGAAGTCATTTTTACAATTTCTGAGTAAATATTGTTTGTAGTTTTAGTTTTTGGGTGTCTATATTTATGTTCTTTTGAGCTATGCGTTAATTTACTATAGAGCAGTAACTTGATAAGTAAGTTCTGAGGAGGCATGTTTTCCATCTATTATACGAGCCTTCCAGATCGAGCGTTGTTCGCGGACAGGCAGGCGCTTTCAACGTAAGCAGATGATTTTTTTTCACTTTTCTCTTATTAACGTTTCTTGGACATTTTCAAACCAAACCGAGAGAGATGTAATGACAACGGTTTCGTATATATCAACAACGTGCATTCTCTGAGCCGTTCGCGAAATGAAAAAAAACAATTTTTTTAGGTTTCTATTTAAGAAATGTACAGTATGCAGATAGAGTGCCTGGATGCGAGGAGATAGTGGTTACTCTAATAATACCGGCAGAATGTTCCCCACACACAACGCTAGACTTTAAGAACGTAACAAACAAAGTAAACTGGTGAATGACGCGACATGCATTTTATATGTTGATGCCCGCTGCGGGATTAAAAATTTAATTTCAAAAATGGAAGGGGTGCGTTCCTCCGCCGACACTCGCAGCGTCGTATCTTCCAGAGGGAGGCCCATGAGGGTGGATTAGAGGCTGCGTAAAGGGCGGGAGCTGCCGTTGAGTTTTCCTGTTCCCAAACACGTTTTCTATACTGGGTGTTTTAGTGCGAATCTAGTATGTTTGTTATTCTTCTGCGATGTTGAGCTGCAACTCGGTTGAACGACCACGTCCTCGTGATGAACGTAAGGAGTAGTTTCCGCCGGCTTGAATAATGTCTTGCGGGATGTGCTCTCTCTCGCTCTCTCTCGATACCCGCAGTTTTATTTGGAGTGATATTTAGGAACAGTAAGAACCAGCATTTCTTTTCGAGAATGGGAAATATTAACTTCTGCGTGCTTCAGGAGTCTCTTTTGCGTCGGCATAGGTGCGCGACGTAATGTTTCTGCTCGTAACGGCCAGGAAAAGCTCGAAACGTAGACTTAATCCACCGCAATGGAGGAATGGCATTTGCCATTTTTGCCTAAGGTTGCCACTTTGATTCCTCGCACTGAGGCAGAGTTTTCATCCAGGCAGAATGCAAGAAACGCTCGTTTTTTTTAGATTTTTAAAGAAGAAATCTTTTGAGATCACGCTTTGTCTGCCTTAACTAACAAATTCCAAACGCACCTTTAGAGCTGAATGTTTTCTGAACCTCGAGATGCCCTACTGAAGGCGCAGTAGCTGTCATTATAGCTTTATTACGCACGTATCACAGACACGGTGAAAAAGAATAAAAGAAGACTGCACAAGACAAAACAAAGCCACAGCAAACTATTACAGTATCGTTGTCTGCATCTCTTCTCTGTGAAATAAAAGCGTCGTTATGTCTTCATCTCTCACCTTATAACAGAACGTTGGCATTTGTCTTCTACGATGGGAAGTAATAACAGAATATACAGGAAACAACTGTGAAACACCATGTTCTTGTTTTTTTTTTTACATGCCATGATGTGTTTATTTTCTGCTTTGCTCTGTTTTGGTCACGTACGCTTACGCGTGCCCAAGGCCTTCCGCGAAGGCTGGCAGTACTTATTAAATAAATCAGTAAATGTATTGAATATAGTTATGCAAAAAAATTGCCGTTTCTGGCTGCCGTCCGCATCAAAGATGATTTTGGGTGCTATTTGTTTATTTTTTGTTCATTGTTCAATGTATCTTTTAATGACCCTCCAGTAGAAAAAACACTGCCCGATATATAAACCAAGTCAGTCTGCTGTATTCATATGCATTTTCAGCCCAAGCATAGCCTCCTGTTTCGAACGATAGCCTATTCGTCATCACACTACAATACTTGTGCTCATTATACGGGGGACGCTAAACTGCGGACATAATTACATTCCAAAATATATACCACCATATACTCTACATAAAAGCGACCAATGAGAAAGGAATAGAAATTGAATAACAGGCTAAAGAAACTTATAGCATGACATAAAATGTTGAGGCTTAAATATAGGCAATTTTGGTTCTTTTTATTGACATGCGGGCAGATCAGTCTCCCAACGTCACGCAATTCCTAGCCGCCTGCCTTCGGGCCCTTTTGCGAAATTTAACGTGTCTAAGAGACCTTAAAAACAATCTCCTGCAGAACAAAATGAATGAATGAATGAATGAATGAATGAATGAATGAATGAATGAATGAATGAATGAATGAATGAATTAATGAATGAATGAATGAATGAATGAATTGCCTGATAGTACAGCGAAGGTGCAGGATTCTTGACCACTGCATGCCATCTGGTTAAGACAGGAGAAAAATCTTGCCGCCGCCGCCGCCTGCTAAACGATTGCCAAGGAAAAGCAGCATAGTATTGTCGTAGGGCAAAAATGCACCGGGAACACTGCCGCGGGGCCAGCTTTTTGGTTTAAATGTCCGCTTAAAGTAACTGATTTCCCGCTGTAATTTTCTTTCTTGCTCCTCTCTTTGCTTCTCTATTTGATGTCGTGGCATGTTGATGGCACGCGTACTTCCTTTTTTAAACTCCTTGCAGCTTGGAATTGTAGTGTTCATCCCAAGTGAGGAGCCGTTTGTCGCCCCACAAATAAGGAGTTATGGTGTCGTGCTTGTGTCCTTTTATTTTTCTTCCACCTCGGAATGCACGCGTGCCGGCCAACTTTCTCAATTTTCTCGTTTGTTCTTCTTTTCCGGACCACTCGCCAAAGCAAGGGGATTACCTCCGTGCTCTTCAGGACACGATAAATCGCCCAGACAGCGCGCCTTGCGTCGTGGTGCCGTAACCCACGTATCGCGACGGGCCTACGTCGGTCGTGTCTTCCTGCTGTAGTGCCCACTTTATGAGGCGCCTTTTTCTTTATCCAGCAGCGTGGCGCATCCTGTGGAGATAGTCCGCTCTGTATTAAAGCAGCGCAGGTGTCGAGAGGCCGAAAAAAATCCTCCATATACGTCGTTCTGCTTTCGTCGTGTAGATTCGGGATTCTTGTCATGCTTTAGAAACAGGGCGCTGCTTGCGGACTAAGGTTTCAAAACAGCTTACATTACTCTTTATGGGATCGAGTTCCAAGCAACGAAAGGTCTAACGAGGGCACATTGTGAAACTGAGAGCAGGATCAGGAAATCTCTTGCGAAATCTGCTCAAAAACATAATGCGCACGCACATTCCGATGTCATGACACCTTCACCCGGAATTAAATGCGGGTGAATTGATAAGGTTTGACGTTATAAAACTCTATCACGACGAGTGGATTGAAAGCCTTCTTTTTTGTTTGAGTGCGGAGGGCCTAACCTAGCTGTGCTTTTCGTACCAGCAAATACGAGCAACATTCAAGGAAAGACATAGCTAGCTCGTGCTCAGAATTTAAATTTTGTTTCACAGGTGCTGTAAGTTAGAAAATACATTAAAGACATCGTGAAGCTATGTAAGAAACTACGCCTCTGATAGTTTCACGTAAATATTTGCTGTATGCTCACAATTTCTATTTCTTCGGCCTGCACTAGAAAGGGTTAGATACAGACACTTCCAGCCTGTTTTCATAAAGCTTGCGGAACTTTTCACCGTTTTGGCATCTTGAAAGAAATTGGTTCATGGATTACAAAAATACGAGTTAAGTAACCTTTGACCATTTCTTGTCGGCTGCACATAATGACCGCGATTTGGATTTTGTTTTTAGGTAGAAGACGCGCGTGTGCCGGCCAGTGTTGCTGCGAATATTAGCGCCCCATTTTATTGTATAGAACTGACAAGAGGTTACTACCTTTGGTGCTCTGTGGGTCACGTTGAAACCGAGCTAAACGAGCCTGAGTGGAAAGCTGCTCTCCGCCTACGCGCCTTCCTTAAACACGCACATTTTCCGTTCAGGTTGTATGACGCCTTTAAATGAATTTTTTCATGAAATATCTCGGCTCCAGGAGTCCTATCACCTGTATCTCTCTGGCGTGTTTTGAGACATAGTTCATTCGAGTGAAGGGTTGAAAGCTATCGCTTCCAATAATGACATCAAAGGAGTGGAAAAGAGAATGGATACTGCACACACAATGGACGGAGGTGAGCAAAAGTGGAGAATGGCTGCACGCCTGCACTTTTTCTTTGCACAGAGCGAGAAAAAGCTATTGCCCCCAATGGACTTCGGCATCGTTGAAATAGGTACATGGCATGACAAACGGCAAGGAAGCTTTTAGAAACCAGCATCTTTCAAAAGCAACCTACCAGACAACAAAACAATGGATTTAAAAACCATTAGGAGCCATCATTTGGATTCGTTCGATGAAAATGTGATAGTATTCTTCGTGAACTGGCCAGTGTATTCCAATTCTCTGTCTATCCTAACATCGACTACCCAACTGCGTGAAAGGCGTCACGTTGATAGAGCGCGGGGAGTCCTCAGGCGACTACCGGCGCAATGACGCTGCTTTTATGCGATGCGCCAGAGCGCTGGCTCAAGGCTGTTTCAAACACAGCCACCGAGGAATTTTATGATACCCAAGTTGCTCGTCGCGAACTATTCGATTAGGAATAGCCGACGCAATGTCTTCTTTGCACTGAGAGTTCGTCGGGAGGCTGTCTATTTCGCTTCATTGCCTCTAGTTGCCCGAGTCATTTTATTCTTAGTCGTTTTAATTTTTTCTGAGTCATTCTTTGTTCGGCGTCATCCTCCTCTTCACTATGAGCGAAGAGGAGAGAGGGAGAGGTTTGACAGGTGGCAGGTGGAGCGAGGAAAATTTCTCTAAAGGCACCTACCAATGTTTGTAGGTGGAGGCTTCAGACGGTGCCCGACGAAGACGCCGGACAATTTCGCCTTTGTGGCCCTCCTAATACTCTCGCATTAAAATAGCAATTACAGTTTAATCACAACGAATGGCAACTTACGTTTGTGGCCCGAGCGATGAAATCCTCAGAGGCGCTCACAATTGCTGTGCTGCCCGATGTGGGAGCACGAGTGTCTAACTGCTCACTTGGTGGGCGATGTCAAACAAAAGTGCACGTGGCCAGTGTGGTCAGCTGGTAGGCGCCGGCAACCTTCAATGTGAAGTCGTTTTCTTAGTTTAGGAAAGTAATTTGGCGATCTGTCGGCATATCTGGTTTCCTTACGTGCTGCGGAGAAATTAAGAGTTGTAACAAAATTCTCCTTCTTTTCTTGCTTTCCTCGAATTGTGTTGCTGGAAGTTAATGAAGCTATCATTTAAAGTAGTGCAGGAAATAGCGTTGATAATGAACACTACCCGCAGGCACGTTCTATGGAATTCCTTGCAAAAAGTCGTGCCTTTAAAATTCGTTGTCATCGAGACGACTCCTTTTTCTTTGACTTTCTAACGTTGAAAGCAGAAATGTTGCTAAAAATATGCATTAAATAACGGATATTAAAAGTATACAACTGGTTAGGAGAAAATTAGAATCTGCAAAATGGGACCATAATCAGCGGCGTAGCAGGAGAGGGTGCCTGTTTGGCCCCGTAGCTTGCGCTTGATTGCCGAAAAAAGTTGTCGTGTAGTGTAGCTAGTGATTCACGTTAACGAACAACAAAAAGCAACTCAACATTTAAGGCACGGCCAGCTCATGAAGGCTCTGATATTCCGGACAGGAACTTATTCTGTGAAATTTTCATCTATGCTCTTCCTTGCTCTTCTGAATTTCATCTATGCTAGCTTATTAGTCTAAATATTTTATGAAGGTAGTCCCGAATAAAACGGTGGGCACGCGATTACTCTGAGAGCCATAAAAGCAAATTTTCTTTCTGGCACTAACCTATCGCGGCGTTCTACTGCGCGTGATGTTAGCATCCCAACACACGCAGGTGTTCCTATGTAGGTGCCGAGTTCAGTATCACCGAATGTGTTCATACCCGCAACTTCTAGCTCGTCGGAGTGCTGTACGTTGAGCATGACCCACGCTAGAACAGCAAAACATTCGTGTAAAGTAATCCTTTAGCGGTGTTCAGCACGAACTTACTGCCCCAACTCGATGAAGGCTCCGCTCCGGTACCGTCGCCATCAATAGTTTGTGCGAGTGATGACCGGTAACAGGACTTCGTGCGAAAAGCAGAAGAAAATGGAGCATAAGCAGTACTTCGTCGACCGTGCTGGCCCTTGAAGGAAGACCGCCGGAGGGTGGTTGATACTGGCAGTCGAAGCACCGACGGGAAAGATAGGAGGAGCTTCCGGTCTGGTTCAGTGACCCGGAAGAACGTGGCGAGGGGCCTTCAGGCAGTGTGCAGAAATGTCAGCACAACTAGACCGCCTCACGTAGACGGCGGAATATACAGACAAATAAGAATAAAAAGGACAAAGAGCAGGAATCAAAGGAACTGAAGGAGCGGCTGGGGAAATGCCGGAGAACCCGGCACAAAGAGGGTAGGAACGGAACGCCCTGACGTCATGCTAGATCGAGTTTAAGTTGCTGGTCGCGTTCGCACTTTTCTGGGTAGGCACGATCTGTCATTACGAAGAATACAAGAGGATTGAATGAACCAAATGCATTATGTAGTAAGAAGAGCCAAGGATGGGCTCTTAGAGTGCAGAAAAAGTGCCCAGAAGTGTAATGAAGAGGCCTTTTCTGCATGTCGGGAACTGTCGGCTTATCGAGTGCTTGTTCGTCTCACGCCTCGTGTCGCTGTTTTCGGCTGAATATGTTTAAGAAACTTCTAAACCCTCAAAAAAAAGTGCTGAAGGAGAGAACAAAATTTTGAAGAGCTACTATTGGGGCTAGTTGGTGTGTCATCCTTACTGTTTTGGGAGAGCACTAACAGAGCACAGGAACAAACACACACACACACGACGAAGCTTTACTGGAAGATACTGTGACCGGGAAAGACACGCTGAGGCCGTTCTTTTTACACCGAGGACGCCGAGTTTCAGTGCGAATTAACGTAGAAAATAGCGCTGATGGGTAGTACATAAAATGATTTTCAGGCAAACAGCATGTGAGCGACGCCTTCAAAAGGAAATTTGGAAAAGAAAGTGCTCGCTTATAAATATTCTGTTTATTACACGGTAGAAGATCACTACAATGAAAACTCTTTATCAATAAATGCCAAAATATTGAGGAGTCTCCTCAAAAAAGAAAATGAAGACTTTTTATATAAATGTTGCCTTAGACTTAGCTTCACCAAGTCGCCCAGCTTGCTGCTCATGTATGAAATGCCAGCTCTGCTGAGTGTCTTATTGTTATTTTGTGGTGTTTCTGACAGTTTTAATGGGAGAAGACAATCTGACGCTCTGGGTTAGTAAAAAATGGTGGATTCCGTTTACAAATTTCAAGTGAAAAATGGCAGTTGTATGCGAACTGTCACACCACAACCGTGGCATATACTGGCATCAGCAGCTCCTTATGCGCGGAAATGAGTGTTTTCATATACCACTCACTTCAACCGGCTCTAAAGACCGCACATACATTGCCCTTTTCTGACGCTGGTCTTTAATGAGGTCATTGGCAGAGATAATGAATCTTTCACTCCATCTGGAGACGACAGACACATCAGTCATGGCGTTCTATGGCAATGCTTCCGATATTTCGTGGAAATGGAATCGTCATCATCAATTTCATTATCATATGTGAGGAGAAAGCCGGAATCTATAATGGCAATTCAAAGTCGCACTCTAATTGAGGTCACAAATTAAAAAAATTTCCGCTTTTATTTTCACCGACAGTGTACAAACAGATGTTCTTGCATACCTGAGATATCAGCTCACTTAGTGGTTGGCAGGACATTTCCCCGGGTTTTTATTCATAGTCCCGAAGTATCCCACGCCGTATGATGAAAATTTGACAGGACACATGAGCTCCGCATTAAGGGTATGACGCCTTATAGTTAATGAGCTCCTTCCGAAAACTCGGGTCCTCTTTGCATATCACTTCGCAGACACACACAGTGCTGTTTTTATAGCCATCACATAAAGCGACCCTTACGAGCACAGTGCGATAACATCAGAGATCCCTCACGCAATAGTGCTCCTTCTCTGTCGCCCTGATTCTGCTTACATGCCCATGCATAGGGAATTGGTAACTCTCCACTTTACATTCGTAGATCGCGTGGAGTGCTCATACAGCTCCTCGCACAGCCGCCGCGGTGGATTAGTGGTTATGGCGCTCGGCTGCTGGGCCGAAAGACGCGGGTTTGATCCCAGCCGCGGCGGTCGAATTCCGATGGAGGCGAAATTCAAGATGCCCGTGTACTGTGCGATGTCAGTGCACGTTAAAGAACCCCAGGTGGTCGAAATTTCCGAAGCCCTTCACTACGGCGTCCCTCATAGCCTGAGCCACTTTGGGACATTAAACACCAATAAATCAAATCAAACTCCTCGCACAATGGAGCAGCGATTAAGCGATGCGAACTGCCCCAATAGGTGTCCGTTTTAAATACACCCTCCGGTGGTGCTTGCGAGAACCAGGTTGCTCTTCCCGAGCAACCGCTTCCGACCAATTAGCAATTTACCTGCCATCTACCATGGTGGGCACTTTGCTCACAATGCGGTGGGCCTGTAATCACCTGCCATAGTGGGCAGGTTGTGATGAGGTCAAAAGGTCACGTGACCTAGGAGGAAAGTGGGTCAACTGCTTTTCTCGACTCGCCAATGTCAACGACGCAGGGGCTGCCGTTGAACGGGACACTTAACGCTTTCGCGTCAAATCTAATGCGTGTGACGTCTCACTCAACGTGACCTCCTTTAGATGAGCGAGACAGTGAGCTGCGGATAGGACCTTACTGATAAGCAAAGTACAAGGCGGCTGGTAAATAAACGGGTACAATGCCCTACACGAAAGAGCGGGAACAAGTTTAAATTCCGCTAACATGAAACCCTAAAACCACTGTAATTCGGAACTTAAGGCGCAAGGCTGTGAGACAGTGATTTTTCTGCATTCCAGGGGTTACATAATCCTTCAATCGTGGTCCCGCGGAACGCGTTAGTTAGTGTCAGTGAACAAAGCACCAAGGAATCATTTTATAGCTATGTATTCGGGCAATTGAAAAATCTAAGTGAAAAGGTTCCTCATTTTAAACGTGCGTTTTTAGGAAATGTTCGCTCTTCATCATTTATTGATCCCTTAAGGACCCTTCACAGGGTAATACAAAGGGGGGGGGGGGGCGACGTACGTAGGACATTACAAGAACAAAGCCAAACAGGTTGAAAAAAGAACAAATCCAGTAAAACATATATATAAACATACAATAAGGCAATTAGGACAACGAATACAATCAGTAACAGCAAATGAGAACACAATTAAAACAGTTACAAAAAATCAATCGAGTAGAGGAGGGATTTACTAACGAGCGGCTCAAGCACATCAAACTAAGGGCGAGAAAAGAAATATAGACAAATTTAATGTTCAAAGGCAGACAGTAACCGGTCTTTTAATTTGACAGGGTAATGTGAAGTAATGTTTCCATTATTTTGCTCAGATATTTTGTCATTGGATTAAGCGCATCGTGATCGAAGCTTGGAGACGCCCTGTTCAGGTAAAGAACGTTACTGTAGAACACCTGCTCTGTGGGCATCTCTCCCACAGACAAAAAAGAAGGGCAACAACAAAAATTAAATTATGCTCCAATAAGAGGATACCTAATGATGGCGACTATTCGCGATGAACCCTGCTGTTATGCAGTTAACCGCCGAAAAGAGAGCGTCTACGATTGTACGCAAACTTAACCGAAGTTTACAATTAGTGTGTCCTATCTTCCTAGGATCAAGAAGTTTGCGGGGTTACGGTACCCGGGGGTGGCACGGTATGGGGTTATTTAGAGAGATATGCGAGAAACCTTTGCCCTGCATTGGCTGTAGTCTGGCTGATGTCATGGTGACCATCCTGCATGCAGCCTAGGCCAGCACCGCCCGTTACTGCCTTCAAGTAAAATCGTGCATTTGCGAAGACGCTCCTGTTTTCCGTAAAAAAGAACTAACAGTTCGTTTTTACCCACCTACCTGTAAGCACGAGTAACTATTTGTTGGACCAGTTCATTAAAGGAATGCAGTTCACAAACAACGCCTGTCAAACCGCACATGGACCAAGTTAAGGCGCAAATGTATCTTACAGAAAACAGAGCAGTGCTGAAGCAGTTGAGTTTCACGTATGTTACGTTAAGAAGTTTGGGAAACATTGTGTGCAAGGTCGGTTTCTGACATGAGCACGCTTGTGCTTCGAAGTCTTTCGGAGAGCAGCCTGCCGTTCACAGGTGGCGCGTCCACAGAGAACCGAGAGCTAGGCCTGGAGACCAATTTTATCAACCGGCTCTGTGGGCCGCGAGTCTCCGGGGTCAACCCCGCGACCTCCCGCGACCTCTCACAAGCAACCCCGGCCCGGCGCCCGGCTTCTTCAGGGGTGTGTGCTTAGAGGAGGCTCCGCAAACCCCGCTGCTACCCTTCGGGGGCAAACCCAGTTTCGAACAACTCAGCCTGCAAATGTGGTAACCAGCACTGACATCAGCGTTCAAAGCATAGCCAGCGGTGACATCAGCGTTCAAAAACTAATGTCCTTCTTCAGAAGCGATTCAGAGTGGCACTGTAAAGAGTATCTGACATTTTTACCTGAGTTGAAAACAAATTTGAACACAGTTTACATGCACAAGAACTCCTGAAGATTAGATTTCTAACTACATGAAGTGATTATTCACCGCTCCTTTTCAGCAGACCAACTTGCAGTTTCAGTTTAATATGTTTTCGTTCTCAGTGTAATGTGTTTCGTGAGTTACGTTCCAAGTTGCTCATGATCGGTGACGTGCGCTACGCTGTGCCTTCATTCTTAAAATATTTGCAGTGTTGCAGTGCAAATATTTGCAGTGTTTGATCGTTTTTCAAATCTTTCGCCACACCACCTTATGGCTTTCTTTGCGACGCAAGACGCGACTAGAGTTATCTCGATTGATCGCAGCCAGGAAAAGCAAGCGATAAGGTGGTGTGGCGGAAAATTTGAAAACGATCAAACATTGCAAATATTCGCGGCAATATCGCAACGGACAGGTGCTTCCTTTCCTAACTATAAAGATGACCGAAGTGCAGTTGTTAGAAGGGTAAGATTAGAGAAACATGCACTTTGTGTGAGAGCCTTTACCGGCATTGTCATGTGAGAGAGGTACAGTGAACAACGTTTTTATCACGCGTTTTTGAAAAGAAAATATTCAACAAGCGGTTGAGAGAGAAAACAACTGTCAGGGTTTCATACAGATGCCGGCAACGTGCCAATTCATTCATTCGTTCCGTTTCGAGACATGTCACCAGCGTTCAAACCAAATGCCGTGAGGAGACCATTTCAATAACACTTCTGTTGGGCCTAGTTGGTGCAGGATAATACTACAGAAGATCGATGTGCGCAAAACACTGCGCAATCTACTTACACGAGAAAAAAACACAAGGACAGGCACGACACTAACAGTTACTATATTCTTCTTAAACCAACGTATATATATATATATATATATATATATATATATATATATATATATATATATATATATATATATATATATATATATATATATATATATATATATATATATATATATATTATTGAAGCCAACAGTCACCGAAATCAAGGTGCATAGGGGAATGTTTTTTTTTATGTAATATCTAGTGCCAATCAATTAGTTTTCTTAAAAAAATTACTTATAAAGCAGCAGAAAAAACAACCATGCCGCCGGTGGGATCCGAACCCACGACCTCCGAATATCGCGTTCGGTGCTTTTACCAACTGAGCTACGGCGACGGCTGCCCAATCTGCTGCTTTCGTGGGTATTTATGTTTTGCGTGTAAGCGAACCTTGAGAGTGTTCACAAGCGCCACCCTCGTCCATAGCGGTGGACGTAGCACGTCCTGTAATACCGCAAGTGTGACGTAGAACGTCATCTAACGGCGAGGGCGGAAACGGTGCGAGAGCCCTCTTATGCTACCTATGGCATCAAGACTGCCAGAGCCGAGACCCCCGTTAAGCTATTAGCAGACAAGGTAAATGAAGTGAGGGGCTCGTTTGACAAACATATTAATGAAGCCAACAGTCACCGAAATCAAGGTGCATAGGGGAATGTGCATAGGTCGTGGGTTCGGATCCCACCGGCGGCATGGTTGTTTTTTCTGCTGCTTTATAAGTAATTTTCTTTTAAAAAAAACTAATTGATTGGCACTAGATATTAAATAAAAAAAAACATTCCCCTATGCACCTTGATTTCAGTGACTGTTGGCTTCATTAATATGTCTGTCAAACGAGCCCCTCACTTCATTTGCCTTGTCTGCTATATATATATATATATATATATATATATATATATATATATATATATATATATATATATATATATATATATATATATATATATATATATATATATATATATATATACACCTTTTGCCACACCTGCGCAAGCGAACAAAAAATCTCGTCATGTGGGATTACTGGAAAGGACGAGAGCACAGGAACTAAAACTTGGCTGAGTACTGAGATATGAAAGTATTGCTGAAGCATGCTTTAGCCTCTTTCTTAATATGAAATGCTTCCAGAGCCAGGCCCCCATGTTCATTTCTTCTTCTGCCCAGAATCATCGTATGTTGGAATAGTGATGCACAATTGCGCGAAAACCATTTACATTGGGAAAATGCCAGCACGCAAAGGCTCCGAGTTCTGCCTTGCAGCGTCGTTTGAAAACCTTATCCGCAATTTCACCGCAGGCACGTCACGCACACGTCTGCTTAGTGGATTTCCGTTTCGGCAGTCCAGCGCCACATGTACTGTGAGTTGTTGCTTGTTCGTAGGCAGTGATTGGATCCATAGCGTCGCGTCCACGGCATAAATCGTCTATCGTTGTTCAAAAACCTCGTCTAGTCTGTTGCCGATTTCTGACATCTCCATGCAGAGCAGCACCGGAGACAGGACGGAGCCCTGCGGGACCTCGACTGGGTTTGCGACGCCCGTGCACCGTTAAGTTGCGATCCAGGAGGAACGAGTGGTTTAAGTTGAGCCGGTGACCGGAGATGCCGTCGCGCTCCGCTGCTCGTATGGTCGCTTCGTACGAGACGGTGTCAAGTACCTTGCGGAGCAGTGAGGACGTGCACTTTGATGGTTTCCGTGAGAGTACGGCTTCCCTGACAAGTAGCAAGCTCTCTTGCATGACCACGTTACGCAGGAAACCTGCATGGGCTGGGTGGAAGTCGCCTGCGAGGATTTTTCTACAAGTTTCGAGGTATCGACAAGTTTACTCTAGACACCGAAATGCTCTCGTTGCCAAAAAAAAAAGCTACGCGTGTGATTTTACGCAGTTCCGCCGCGGAAAAGGGAAATATTACTCTCTTTCAACGGCAGAGGCCTTCAGCATAAAGGGAGCCATGTAAAACTGCGGCGGATACCCACTTTAATCAGTTCCTCAGCAACGATACGTCTAGACTGCCTCCGTAACACATGGAACAAGACTCTCCACCTCATTTCGATAATCGTCTCTGAGATGGGGAGCGCCGGCACTCGCGTTACTCAGCCACGGACACTCCACTGTCTTCTCATGCGCTCTATGAAGCGCGCTACTACAACCTGCACGCCGACCGGTGGAGATGCTTCTCGCGCAATTACCGGACTTCGGAAACACACGTTATCCGAGCAGTTGTATGCTTCGCCACCTTGGCCAGTGAAAAGATTAGCTGCGGGACGAAGCACCCATTTGCAGATTTCAAGGGCTAAATGTTCAGCTAACGGTAGCAAGGAGACGAGCGGAGGTATGAATGACGTCGGTTTCAGACCCTGTTGACATGATCTGTTGCGCTGTAAGCCACCACCTTTCATACCTGTTGCCTATTAAATTTTGTCCTTTTGCGGTTGAAGTCGGAGAGACAAACAAGGGCACCATGGCCATCCATCTGCAAGTGATTACTGCTGGCATCAGAGCGATCGGAAGAGGAGAGCGAGCCGGTATGTACAAGGAGCTTCTCGAAATGTGCATGACGGTGAGTTGAGGGGTTCGCGAGAAAAGTGCACGCCATTTCATTTTTTCATTTAACTTCGTTGCTGTAAGTGTTAGGTTTCATACTGTTGGGCAGAGAAGCGGTGCTGTAAGTGGCAAGCGGCCGCTCGTTGTCGAGGCGCCATTAGCTCTACGCCTCCGAGCGCAGCGAGTGCAGTAATTCTACCACTGTGCTCGTCTGAAAGACATCAAACATCTGCGGCGGTTGTGGCGATGAAAGAAGATTGCGCTGACATTGTGCCGAAAGGCAGCGAGTGACGCATGGCTCGATCGCGACAGTCAATGCTGCGAAGCACTGTGTGTCAATGCACGCAATTCTTGACCATCATCAGGAAACACGCTGTTATAAGCACGTTTTCTATGTTCTATGGCTTATAAAAACCTGCTGTGGAAGCATATGGCAATAAGTCAGCCGCACTTTGCGTGAATAATAGCAATGTCAGTTTTAAATCATGGCTGGGCTACTTGCTCATCCCATACGGCATTCGTAGGTAACCCACGTATTATAAAGGCTGAAGGAATTGTAGTGTGGTCTAGTGGATAGCGCGCCTGGCTCCCACTCTGAGAGACAACTTCCCGCCACCGACACGCATTTTTTTCCTTCGTTCAGCTATTACTTTGTCAGGATGAACGGTTGCTCTCCTAGTTGAGCCCCAGTTATTACTCGTGGCTAGAATAAGGGTTAGCTCACTATGCATTAGCGTTCACAAGGACTACTGATTGTGGCAATGCAGTTAGTCTACAAAAAGGACAAAAAAACGTTAGAGTGTAGAGTCCAAATTTATTTCATGGAGCCAGCTGTGTGTTCGTTAAGCGTCTAGCGAGAGAGAGCCGGGATCGTCTTTCTCTTTCGCACGCTCACGGAGCTGCAACGTCCTCGCGGCCGTTACTCTTTCCCTGCGTAGCTGAAGCCCACTGGGGCGATTTATGGAGTCTCGCGAGAGTTGCAGGAATTTACACATGCCACGTGAAAAAGTTCTGTCTTGGTTGAATGGCGACCAGTATAGACACACAGCCACCAGAGAGAAAGCAGCTTCGAAGTCCTAAATAATCTCTGTCAGCTAAAAGGAGACTCAATTCTGCACTGGTGGTGTGGGCACCGGAATTTGGAAAGTATCATAGAAATACATTTTTCAGCGTCCAAAAATAAGCGCGCAATCTCGCAACATATTCTTATGTGCATCTGAGGGGCATTTTACACCCCAGCGTGCAGCAGACAACGAAAAATTACAGAGTTGCCTTGCTCTATACATAAAATGACTGCAGTCTGAAATTCCGTACCCTGGGCGAGGAAAACAAAAGGAGGAACGCTGATCAGCGCTTGTTAATGTCTCTTCTCTGTCCGTCGTCCAGTTTTTCCTGCTGCAGTCATTTTATTTATTTATTTATTTATTTATTTATTTATTTATTTATGTATTTATTTATTTATTTATTTATTTATTTATTTATTTATTTATTTATTTATTTATTCGCTTCATCTGCTTCCTTGTTTTTTCGATTTTTTTTTCAAACTGATGTTACCTTCGGATAACTCATTCCCGTATAGAGGTTTCATAACAGCTTTCCGTTAAGTGCCTTCAGGCGGACAGCTGTGCACAATACAGCGAAAGAGAATAAATTACGATCTGATGAACTGTAGTGCTGCAGAGTTGCCAGCCCGCCAATCGGGGGTGCCATGACTGGAATTGGTAGCTCGCCTGATAAGTAAAACAAGTGAAGCACAATCGACAATTTGTTTACATAAAAGCGACGACTTTTAACTGTCTTGGGCGGATAAAATATGCATGCGGATTGCAGCATGAATATTTTTGGCGCCTAGCTTTCAGCACCTTAGGAATCACGAGAACTGAACAGTAAGTGTAATGTCGCTGAAGCCTCAATTTCACTAGCCGATAGTTCCATCTATTCTAAGCACATGCTAAAAAATTAAGAATGATCCGCGAATACAAAGTCAGTTGAAGAGCGTTAGCTAAGTTGTTTTCACGTATACTTTCAAAAACTTCGAATGCCAACGTCTACACTACGAAAAGACGATTTGTTTGGTGCCACCCGCATCCCTATGAAACCACTGGTTCGCCCGCCACTGCCCGCCGAATGTGGCCTCATTGGAGGACCAAACGTTTGGAGGACCAAACATCGTCGGTAAGAATCCTTGACATGCAGCAGGCTGCAACTCAACTAACAACTTTGTGCGTATAACTGTGCCGATTCGTTTACCACCACTTGCGAACCCTTTGCATTAAAGGAGTTGGCCACACTTTTTCACCAATAACGACCCAAATTGGCACCAGTCTTGGAAGCTTCTCAGGCGGCCCTTATATATAACGGAACACCAGCATATGGGGTAAACCGGCCGCCGCGTCGGCCAGACGACTGCGGGCGCATGGTTATGTGATGGGAATCACAGTTTCCTGACCTGGGATTTGATCACATGACCGGCCGCCATCTTTAAATCTCCAACGGACAAGAAGTGTTCGAATGCGAGTAGTAACAGCTAACACTGTCAATGTTTCCCAATATGAGATTGAAGAATAACTGTCCTGTGACAGCGAATGCCTTCCGCACTTTTTGCCTAACGTTTTTGGCGGCCCCGTTCTCGTGTTTGACGTTACCTTCCTCCCCGACGAGCAAGACGCTAGACAAAAAATCCCCTCTATTCCAAGCTAGACTTCGGGCTGCTCGGCCGATTAGCATATGGTCTATCGCGCACAGAGAGAATTTATTTGCTGCTGGGTAAGTAGGGAAAAAAACCACTATAAAAACAGTCATTAAGCTCTCACAATTTTATTTCGTATTTCTGAACAGCAAACAGGACTAAAGTTTCTCATTTCCATAGAAAGAATTAACACGGGCACACAGGTCCATGCACTTCACGTGGGCGCTGCATACACTAATTAAAAAAAGCTTATTAATTTAAACAATAGTTTTTCACGCACACCGAGGAAGATGATGTCATTTCCCTTTCTGTCGAGTGCTCGTGCGTGCGCGCACGTGTGTATGTGCCGCGACAACTCCTCCCTTGAGAGTGATACATCTCGATGAATAACGTAAGACAAAACGGTGAGAAACAAAGCATTAAACCCGACACATGGTTTGAAGCTAAGTGCCTCCTGGACAGAGCTCTACTACGCGGGTGGTTGGCATTTCAAGGGGCCCTTTTCCTGGCTGTTTAGGGTCGAGGCTATCATGCATTCTTGCTGAGTAAAAATACTATCAGTGTTCAAGCCCATTTGCCTCATTCTTGCATGCAAATCATGTGCGTCAATCGATTGCTCCTCTATTGTGTACGGAGAAGCGACTCATCGGGTACTTTAATGCTCACGTTGATTCATCACGCAAAGAATTTTCAGCCAAACACACGAATTTTGTCGCGTTCACATTTCGCACTAAGTAATGAGCGTCCGGATAAAATGAACGTTTGCTTTAAAGATCACCATACCATCAAGTACACCCAGGCGACTGGCAATTGTTTTAGGCGCCAACAGTTTCGGCTTGTTCCTAAGCCTTTAAACCCATGCGATAGCACGCATAAATTTAAGGCTTGCAAAGCTGACATTGTTCTAGCTGTGACGCTGACCATCCAGCTATGCACAATTGATACCTTCGTCGTGTAAGTGTGCTGCTTCATTTAAAGGCGTTCATACCTGTTCGAAGAGCAGCTCCTGCAGAGGAAAAATTTTCTGAGAAAGATTGTTCTCCTGCGTTAAAATTAGTCGTTCCTTTCATTTCTACTAAGAGGGCGTACGACGGTGAGCTAGAAGGAAAAAGCAATAATCAATTTTTAGGCTTGACCTCTGCGTCTTCCCCGCATAAATGTGACAGGAGTGCAAGCCTACTGACAACCTTTACTATTCTCGTGAAGCACTGTGCTATTAAAAAAAACGAAGCCACAAACCAAGATATCTCCAAGCATCTTCGTGTCTAGTTTTCCGCCCTGCGATCGTATCCTTTAGTGACGCCACCCGGCTTCATCAAAACCTAAGCTCATATCGCGCTACCTTACGAGTCTTAGGTCATCGTTTTCACAGGAAACTTTCTTTTCTTATATTACACCTCAGGTGAATCTGCAAGGCCCCTATGACAACACCAAAGAATCTTTGGATACACAATGCAGGTGTGATGGAAAAAATATTGCAATGAATAAATTGAGCCTTTTAGAAGGGAAAACAAATTCCGATCTTGCCCTTCTCAGAGTCTGTTTTTAACAACTAATACACCCTATACCTGCATTTATCAGACTCTAAATCTGCAGTAAAACTGTTTTCCAAACGGAAGCGCCGTTTTATAGGTATATATGTCCCGAAAATACGCATTCTCCGTTTCACGTAAACGACATTTTATTAGGATAAAATTCAAGTCACTGCACTGAGGCTCAAATTAAGTGGAAAACTCTCGTTCTCCCATCCATGTATGCCTCCCCTAGGAAGACGGTGGCGCTGGATGTGTTCTACGCATGCTTTCTGAGCGCTACTGAGCTCCTGAAATTATCTTCAGTGACTTAGTGCACGCCATTGTACCTTGATCACAAGGAAATCGCATACTTGCAGACGGCGACTAGTGGGCGTTATTAAGAATTTGGATTTTTGGTGTTACAGATGGAAGCTGCACTTACTTTCTGACACCAGCATCAGCCACCGTAATGAACCTTACAGTGTATTCCTCTGGCATTCAGGTGAAGTGGGCGATGCGTCTGAAGGCATAGGGAGCAATCAGTTTTCAATTATGTTTTGCTGCGGCTTTCCATCTGCGTTGTTCAAGAGCCAGAAATGTCCTCAGTCCTCAGCTGGGACGACTACAGAGACCACCTAGCAGCATCAAAATGATGTTGAAGAAAACCCAGGGCCTATTGTTGAAGAAATGTTTGCTGATCTGAGAAATGCTCAAAGCCTTATATTAATTGAGCTTGCCGACATTCGCAACTGTGTCTCATCTAAAAAAAACAAAATCGCATTCCTTGAAAGTCGTTCAAATGAAGTCCATAAGTTGCTCCAGAAAATTAGTGACAAACCAGAGCAGATGGTGATCGTTCAGGATAAAGCACATACTTTAGGCCATGAAGTTCAGAAACACAGAGAAAAATTCACTGATTCTGAAGACCGCAGTGGCGGATCTATTCTTTTCTTTTCTTCGGTATAAATGATGAAGAGGAAGAAAATGGTGAAACATTGTGCAAAGCGGTTGTAGAGGATGTTTTTCTTGCAAAACTGAACCAGTCTTGTAACTGTATCAGGATACAGAGTCTTGCAAAGTTCCGGGAAAAAGGTCTGTTATTTTTTACTTTCAGGATTTTTTAGAAACTGGAACTGAAAGACACAAGGATTTCTATCCAAAATTATTATAGTCGAAGCAAGCTCCTTAACAGAAAATTCTTTGGCAGAGTGCAATAATCGAATGGGCGATCACAGAAAAATGTGTTTTTCTTGTGCAAGACAAAGTGATTATAGATGGTTATCTTTATGCCTGGGACGACACACTGAACAAGAGCGTTCTTATCATAAATGCTATTGAAAAGCGAACTTCCTTCAACAGAACGCATTCTCCATTTGTGAACAGTTCAGGGTATTACACTTTATTTCAGGAGTGAGGCGAATAAAGCTGACGAACTTGAATTGCTTCTTATAAGATATGACTTTCATGTAACCATCATAAATGAAACCTGGCTGAATGTGGCCGTTAGCGATGAGTCCCACCCTCTTATCGCCCCCTCTTACCAAATTTTCAGACATGACCGTGTATAGAGAGGGGTTGGAGTTGGTATAAAGTTGATGAACACATTTCCTGCTGCTGAAACAGTACTTCTTCACATTAAAAATGACCAAAAAGCTTATTTTGACGGTCGACTGTTAGTGCCGCGCAGTGGTGGTGTGTGCAGTTTACCGTCCTCCATCAGACTCTTAATAGTTTAGCGCACCGCTGTACGATTACTCGTCCGAACATCAAAACATGAAGCTAATTATTGCAGACGATATAAACCTTCTATCTATTAAGTACACTAATAAACCACAGCTGATTTAGTTCACAGCACTGTACTTGATGTTAAGATTAAATGCTCCCTACAGCAGGTTGTACTTGTGAACACCCATGGGACAGAAGAAAATGGTTCCATTCTGTTTGCTTATTTCTTTACGGGGGTTTAAGGCCCCAAAGCGACTCGGGCTATGAGGGACGCCATAGTTGAGGTCTCTGGATAATTCGAGCACCTGGGGTTCTTTAACGTGCAATGACATCGCACAGTACATGGGCCTCTAGAATTTCACATCCATCTAACCAACCGCCGCGGCGAGAATCGAACCCTCGTCTTTCGGGTCGGCAGCCAAGCGCCATAACCACTGAGCCTCCTCGGTGGCCTAGGTTCCATTTCGTATCTCCAGTTTGTCAGCAATAAGATTTTTCAATATAAGATGTACGCACAGCAGATGGCGCATCTGACCACAAACGTGTTGTTCTCATGTCGGCTTGCTGATTCACTTTTAAAAGAGAAGCCCGAGATTAGAACTGCAAAGGATTTTAATCATGCTGATGAGAAATCTATTCTTGACGAGTTTTGGAAATAGGCCGATAATTTGACGAATACTGACGCCGTATCGATGTGGCTACAGTTTTGGAGTTCAGCTAATTATTGTATTGCCCTATTTATTCCAGACCGACAAATTAAACAAAATCGAAGAAACCGGTGGATTAAACGAAGCATATGCACCCAAAACACAAGTCAAAGTGCGCAAAACGCGAAAAACAGTAAGTCTTGAATTATTTAGGAAACTTCAAGCCCAGCTTTCGTCTGAGTCACCGGTCTCTCGAAATAAGTGTTTCCCGGCAACGTTGCCAAATTTTATGAAGACTAATCCAGATAGATTCTGGCATTACCTTAGCACTATGTCTTGGACATAGAACAAAAAAAAATTATTGAGGTCATTACGGATCCGGAAAAATTTGCTGGAGTTTTCAGCACTTACATCCATTATATGTTTTTCCCACAGGTATGATACAGCCAACATTCTTTTACCACCAATTCCTGATTAAGATCTTATCTTATCACATATTAACGAGTTTTGTCACTGGTGCTGAATGATAAAAAAACTGCTTGAGGCCCAGATAGCATTTAAAATTCCTCCTTTCGCCGTTACGCCGAACAGTGTCCCATATATTAGTGGAAATTTCCCGTCTGTCATTACGTACTGCAGTTGTTCCTGATGACTGGCGTGTAGCTCGCGTTATAGCAAATCACAATAAAGGTGATCGTCTCTACCTGCTCTATATTACAAGAACACATCATATTTTCTCATCTATTTCCTGGAAAGTAATAACTTGTTGTCTCCTTTCTACCATGGATTACATAAGCGATTGTCAATATGTGCTCAGCTTGTCACAACAGACCATGACATAGCTGAAATTCTTGATTCATGTAGTCACGCGATGTCACCTTGGTCGACTTTTGCAAGGCCTTTAACCGCGTCTATGAAAGGAAACTTTTGGCAAAGCTTAAAGATTTCTTTCTTCGCCCATTCATAATAAATTGTTTAGCGCGTACCGTTCACACCGCACCCAGTTTGTTGACATAAGTGGGTATTCATTTAATACGCTACTAGTTGTATCGAGAGCTCCGCACGGAAGTGTTTTAAAGCCCATTATCAGCCTAATATACGCTAATGACATAAGCACTGAAATTCATCTTGATTGCTTTATCCGCCTGTTTGCAGATTACTGCCTTATTTACAGTGCGATATCATGTGAAATCGGTTGCAGAAACAGTTTGACCAGTTTAACGAAGATTATTGAGTGGCTTGGGAAATCTGGTGTGACGCTAAAGTATGAAAAAAAACAGGGCTACTTTGCGTCACAAATAAACGCTACCCTAATTTGCTTTCATATAATGGAAGTCCCGTAAATGTATTTATTGAATACAAATATTTCTCGATTACAAATACTAACTCACTCTTTCTCAATCAGCCCATATTAAAGACACTTGCGTATCAGCTGCAGAAAACTTGGCTTTTTACGGCACAAATTAAAACAGGCACCCTCGCAATTAAAATGCCCAGCCTATTAAGCACTTATAGCAGGAAAATTTGCGTATGCTTCTGTGGTATGAGATTCTTTCTATGCAAAAGTCAAGCAAAAGCTCAAACTGGTTCAAACACATTTAGTTCATTTCGTATTAAATAACTATAGCGCTCCACATTATATTTCACTGCTCCTCTCCGACAATAACATCCCAACACTGGAATTCGGAAAGAAAATTGCGCGACTTCAGGTTTTGTCCGCAACTTCCAAAAGCCCCAACATCATAACTCAAACACTCTTGTCAAGCCATTTCTGTCGCATTCATCCAGCCATCATAATGTCCATAATTTTCTCCCATTTGCTGTGCACCCAAATTTTTTTAAGTGTTCACTGTTATCACGCACCATAATCGAGTGGAATTACCTGCCTGCAGAGTTTGTTTCTGCGGAAGATTTTGAGTATGCATTGACCAGTGTACTGCCATCCCGATACTTGACTGAAATTTCATTGTGACACTTTCTATTTTGTGCAAGCGCTCTTCAGTATTTGTATTCGTAATGTATCGTTTATTTTATGTGGTGACCCATTATGGCCCCTTGCGGTTCCTACGCTGCTCCTGTACAAGGTTCTGAACCTAGTCGAGAACGAAGGATTGCGTTCCCGGGCTCGGCTTTAAACCCACGGGAGTCCGTCTCACATTCAGGAAGCATCCAAGAGCAGCAAGCCTCAACCGGACATTTTGTTTAGTAAAGTTAGGATGGTTATTTGCTTTGCACAAGGGGTGCGCCATCTGAGATGGTTGGTTGACTTGAAGGCTCATTGCACCCGAGGTGCGCCGTCTGTGATGGTGAAATGACGACTTGCAACGACGGGAAATAAAGAGGGAATGAACTGTAGCTTATATAAACAAGATTTACAGAATCTTCCGCATATTAAATGGAGTGACAAATAAGATGGAACTGGCTTACAGGCAAATGTTCCCTCCTCGGCATAGCCGAAGATGCAGAGCATCTAAATCTAGTTAAGAACGACGGGTTGAGCTTCCTGGCTCGACTTTAAGACATCGGGAGTCCGTCTCACATTCAGGAAGCATCCAAGTGCAGCAAGGTTCAACGCGATTGGTTATTTGCTCTATGCAACCTCCTTCCACTTCCACTTCCATGCAACTCCTTCCAACAGTATTAATAACCCTTCCACAATTTACGAAATCCAAAAACGTCATCCAATTATCTGCAACAGGCGATCCACAGAGCGATCTCCGCCAAAGCGATTAGACCGCCGAATAATGCGCCCTGCACTAAAACTTTGGTAGTGCACATGAAACCGTCTCTCAACGAAAAAAAAAAACAAATTTGATAGACCCCGGAGTTTCCTTTTCAACGGGTCAATCCAGCATCTCCGTACAGCTCATTCAGTTATGACTCCTTGTGATTGCCACGCTTAGGGCATTGAGGTAAACCGGAAGGGTCACATTCGGGCAATCTTCCTTAGCGGGGGGGATCTTTTTTGCACCCCGTAGCAACGTTTGCTATCTGCCGCATTGCTCTTTTCCCGAAACTTAAACTTACGGGCCGGCGGCTTTTGACCAGCACTTTGCAAGGGGGAGGGGGGGGGGGGGGGTCCGTCCTCACGTGTCTTCCTCGCCACTAGTCGTCTCCACAACCCGTGCAGGCGACCGCTGACCCTTTTCCCCTTGAGCGCGCCGCTTCATTTTGAGGCAGCCTTGGCGGGGTTAACGATTGTGCGTCTCGCTGGTGCATGACGGGACTCGCTAGCCTCGAAGCGCTTTCTTCGATGAACGGAACATCAGCCGCTGTAGGCGGTGGTTTCAGGCGGAGACGGTGTCGTATAGAGGGGAGTTTGGCATGCACAAAGGTAATGGCCCTGGTATTCTCATGAACCGTTGAGCGCCAGCCACATGGTAGCGCCTGTCTCCTCAAAGGCTGCCGGCGTTGTCCGACAATCCGGCGCCAGCCACCCTTCATACACAGGCCATTCCTGTGATGGAGAGCTGCATATCCTCCCCCCGTCCAACGTACCTCATTCTTACTCATCGAACCTTAAAGTCTTGTTAAATGTATTCTTTTTCTGTGTTTGGTAAGTCGTTATGCCATGCCATTTTTAGTATGTTTCCGAAAGCATTCTTAACACAATGTAGTCTCTATCTGTACCTTCCCATCTACTTGGTCTTCCTAGACTGCAGTGTTTTCGAGTTATATGAATAAGTAATTTCTCTGGAGACATCGTCGGTGAATGCTTTTAAGCAAATTGGCTCAAGAAAACATGCACTTGCCAATGCAAAGAAAAGACAAAGCAAACGGCCACAACTTCGAAGGTGAATTTACCCTATCATTTTTAGGCTCCAGATGGGAGGCTCATGAACCTCTGCGCAGTCTGCAACAAGAGAGAGCAGCCCCTCATTTGGAAAATAATGACAGAAGCCTGAAAACAACTTTTAAGAGCCCGAACTCGGCCACACGACGCCCTGCAAACAAGTTGCGGAGGTTGCAATACGCTTTCTTTTGCTCGAGCTTGTCGGTTTTCTTTCCGCTGGCAAAGATTTGGCGAGTCATGGGAAGCCTCCTGAACCCTTACGATACGCTCCCTTTGGGCAAGCAGAAGTCTATCGTGCGCATCGCTTGGTAGTTTTTCTGGTGCCTTTGTGTGTGAAAGCTGGAATTGAGACCTGTTGTCCTCTAACTTCGCTCGCCTCTAAAATGGACGGGGCCTCATCGTCACAGAATCGCAAGAAGCCCGAGCGGCCTACAACGTCGGCGTACAACTGATCTCGACAGCACCAGGTAAATAGTCTGCAAAAACACACACTCTCTCTCTCTCGACCACAAGAAGGGGCTTCTTAGCTGCTTGAATCCAGTAGGCGAGTCTGGCGAAGTGCCGCCATCCTGGAGACTGGCTTTCCTTGTCCTGGTGCTAAATCCTGACAAAGAGATGCCTTTGCTAGCTTTGCATTGACCTCTGTCATTTATCTGCCATTCACTGGACTAACCTTGGTTCCTTCAAGATTTCTCTACCACACCTCTCTGGTAAACGAGTTTCCTCAACGACGAACATTTTCGAAAGATGCGGGAGATTCAATATCAAAACATTTTTCGCTTTCAGAAAAAGAAAAAAGACAGCCATGAGCGTGCAAAAAAGCGCGTTTGTCCCACAGCCGTGTCGGGTTGGGATCCTTATGGTCTATTCTGCCGAGGGGCTTTGAGTGTGCTCGCTCGTTGATTCCAAACAAACCCAGAAAATGAATCCATGATTTGGGCCAGCATGAACTTTGGGACACAAACGAAGAGAGACACATGGAACACGGAACACACTGCTGACTAACAACTTTAATGAAAAGGCGCGGAACACGCGGAAATATATACAGTGGTAAAGGTGGAGAGAAGGATGGAGAGAAGGCAAAGGGCATGGCGAAAGAAGGCTGCACCAAAAGCAAATGTAACAAATCCTTTGAACAAAAGAAGAAACAGCCGTTACCGGGAAAGCGAAATCACTGAGCCCCCCACAATCTTAGGCCGCGTTGCAAAACTGTGCGCACGTGATGAGAACCAAAGCATGATCGAGAATCAGTTCTCAGAGTAGTCACAGGATAAGATCTAGGCCACAACAAAGACAGTGAAAGAGCAAAAGCCGCGTCATAAAAACAAAACACGAAACAACTGAAAGAATATATGAATGAAAAACCCGCAAGAATTCACGCCAAACAAAGCTAGAAGTTTAACATGAAGATGGACATGAGGCTGCGAAATCATGAAAGCTCCTTCGCCTACAGGTGAGACGAGAGTTGAAAAAACAACAAAAAACAAAAAACAACAAAAAAACAAAAAAGACAACACTAACACGGCTAAAACAGAGCTAAAAGCCTGAAGTTGAATTTAAACCAAAATGCCAACAGTGACACGACTAAAACAGGGCTAGAAACGTAAAACATGATGTGGGAGATAAAAAACAAAAAGCACAAACACGGTGCCGAACAGGACGGGCGTATAATTTGGCCGGTTCATGGGACAGGGCAAACATCATGGAGGAACGTTTTTTCTTTGGTTGAGAGTGCAATTGACGGGGTGCTTACGCAGTCCTTCCCTTTCTTGTGGATGGCTACAGCTTCGATGATTTCCCTGGCCAGCCTATCTTTTTTTCTTCCAAGGATTGAGATGTTGTCGAGGTTGGCCGTGCATGGGTGCTTAGGCTGGCGGCAATGAAGAGCCAGGAAACCTGATGTGGCAGTTGCTCTTAATGAATTTGCGTGTTCTCTAGCTCTTTCATTGATGCACCTGCCTGTCTGTCCAATATAACATTTACCGCATGCGACAGGGAAATGATAAATTACACCTTCGTCGCAATCTGCGTATCTTGTCTGGTGGTTTACTGCGCACCTCATCCTTCGCTCTTCGTTGTTAACTTGGCGGCACATCTTGTATGCTTTGTTGGGTGCAGAGCAAACCACCTTGACAGCTTTTTTTGCGGCGATCTTTTTGAGGTTGTGAGTGAAGCCGTGGACGTAGGGTACAACAACGATGTTCTTGCTGGTCCACGTTTCTTCCCCCATGGTTGCAGATTCCTTGCGAGGCAAGCGGTGAAGCAGCTCCTCGCTTACCGTGATCAGCATTTCTTGGGTGTACCCAGCTGCCCTTAATCTAGTGATCTGCTTCGAAAAGCTGGGGCCCATTTGGTGCGGGCATGATTTTTCAAGCGCTGACCTCAGTGCCCCTTTCGCAATTGCCCTCTTGACGGTCTTAGAATGAGCTGACTCATGGGGAAGGAAACCTTTGTTGCTGCGAGGTTCATAGCGCCAGCACGCATGTCCTTCTTCGAGCAGAAGCCGGAGATCCAAAAACCTAATTTGGTTCCCCTCGGGGAGTTCATGGGTGAAAGTGAATTCGGGCATGCTTTCTTGAAATAACGTTAGCATTCGTCCTACAAAGTTGCACTCGGCGGCTTCATGAGCACTTATTGAGCAAGAGATTAGAAAGTCGTCCACGTACCGAAAGATTGTGGTCCCCGGATAGCCGCGTACGATGCTGTCGATTTTCCTATCACAAGATGCAAGGTAGAGTTCGGAAAGGTATGGTGCCACTTTCGATCCAATGCAGATACCGCTCTTCTGTACGTAGTACAATCAAAAACACTACGTACAGAAGAGCGGTATCTGCATTGGATCGAAAGTGGCACCATACCTTTCCGAACTCTACCTTGCATCTTGTGATAGGAAAATCGACAGCATCGTACGCGGCTATCCGGGGACCACAATCTTTCGGTACGTGGACGACTTTCTAATCTCTTGCTCAATAAGTGCTCATGAAGCCGCCGAGTGCAACTTTGTAGGACGAATGCTAACGTTATTTCAAGAAAGCATGCCCGAATTCACTTTCACCCATGAACTCCCCGAGGGGAACCAAATTAGGTTTTTGGATCTCCGGCTTCTGCTCGAAGAAGGACATGCGTGCTGGCGCTATGAACCTCGCAGCAACAAAGGTTTCCTTCCCCATGAGTCAGCTCATTCTAAGACCGTCAAGAGGGCAATTGCGAAAGGGGCACTGAGGTCAGCGCTTGAAAAATCATGCCCGCACCAAATGGGCCCCAGCTTTTCGAAGCAGATCACTAGATTAAGGGCAGCTGGGTACACCCAAGAAATGCTGATCACGGTAAGCGAGGAGCTGCTTCACCGCTTGCCTCGCAAGGAATCTGCAACCATGGGGGAAGAAACGTGGACCAGCAAGAACATCGTTGTTGTACCCTACGTCCACGGCTTCACTCACAACCTCAAAAAGATCGCCGCAAAAAAAGCTGTCAAGGTGGTTTGCTCTGCACCCAACAAAGCATACAAGATGTGCCGCCAAGTTAACAACGAAGAGCGAAGGATGAGGTGCGCAGTAAACCACCAGACAAGATACGCAGATTGCGACGAAGGTGTAATTTATCATTTCCCTGTCGCATGCGGTAAATGTTATATTGGACAGACAGGCAGGTGCATCAATGAAAGAGCTAGAGAACACGCAAATTCATTAAGAGCAACTGCCACATCAGGTTTCCTGGCTCTTCATTGCCGCCAGCCTAAGCACCCATGCACGGCCAACCTCGACAACATCTCAATCCTTGGAAGAAAAAAAGATAGGCTGGCCAGGGAAATCATCGAAGCTGTAGCCATCCACAAGAAAGGGAAGGACTGCGTAAGCACCCCGTCAATTGCACTCTCAACCAAAGAAAAAACGTTCCTCCATGATGTTTGCCCTGTCCCATGAACCGGCCAAATTATACGCCCGTCCTGTTCGGCACCGTGTTTGTGCTTTTTGTTTTTTATCTCCCACATCATGTTTTACGTTTCTAGCCCTGTTTTAGTCGTGTCACTGTTGGCATTTTGGTTTAAATTCAACTTCAGGCTTTTAGCTCTGTTTTAGCCGTGTTAGTGTTGTCTTTTTTGTTTTTTTGTTGTTTTTTGTTTTTTTGTTGTTTTTTCAACTCTCGTCTCACCTGTAGGCGAAGGAGCTTTCATGATTTCGCAGCCTCATGTCCATCTTCATGTTAAACTTCTAGCTTTGTTTGGCGTGAATTCTTGCGGGTTTTTCATTCATATATTCTTTCAGTTGTTTCGTGTTTTGTTTTTATGACGCGGCTTTTGCTCTTTCACTGTCTTTGTTGTGGCCTAGATCTTATCCTGTGACTACTCTGAGAACTGATTCTCGGTCATGCTTTGGTTCTCATCACGTGCGCACAGTTTTGCAACGCGGCCTAAGATTGTGGGGGGCTCAGTGATTTCGCTTTCCCGGTAACGGCTGTTTCTTCTTTTGTTCAAAGGATTTGTTACATTTGCTTTTGGTGCAGCCTTCTTTCGCCATGCCCTTTGCCTTCTCTCCATCCTTCTCTCCACCTTTACCACTGTATATATTTCCGCGTGTTCCGCGCCTTTTCATTAAAGTTGTTAGTCAGCAGTGTGTTCCGTGTTCCATGTGTCTCTCTTCGTTTGTGTCCCAAAGTTCATGCTGGCCCAAATCATGGATTCATACCAACTGGCCCAGAAAAATGCCATTTTCCAGAAAATGACCTCTTGGCTCGTTGCGAGCGCGATGAGCGCTTTCAGATGGGCAGCGATATTGTTTAGTCGTTTTGGAAACGAGCCACCTCTGCTTTTGCATCGATTGAAAGGAGCTCAATAGAGAATCATGTTGGCGCTTCTTGAGACGCAGGTGAAGGTGTGTTTATTGAAAAAAACACCGTGCTTGAGTGAACTGAGAAACGCTCACAATAACGATAGCAGAGCAAACCTCTTCAGAAACTGGTTCGCAAAGGCACACATCTATCTTGCATTTCGACGGAACAAAATATTAAATAACATCAGCTCCTGTGCCCGTCAAACGGCGCCGACACCAAAGCTCAACACTGCACCAAATAATCGCTCGCCTTACGGCAGGTACCCTTTGTTTTTTCGAGCTAGCTCCAGTGGGCGTATCTGCAGATGTGTTTTATGGCATATTTAGCGGCTGCTGAAGTAAAATTGGTTACCTGAAGTGTAACATAAAAATAAATTATATATATTTGTAAGGTGCCCGCACGCTCTTCACAAGGGACTTGATACATGCGTTATTATTAGAGTGACAAATGCAGTAAATAGGCACGGAGGATATTTAGAATTGGCTTGCGTGAATAGATTGTCTCGCAAAAGAAGAGGCTACTTTGATCTGAAGTGAAAGTTTTATGAATTGTACCTTTTAGAGATGGAAAGAGAGATATTATGTCTATAATTTTTGTTTACTTGGCGCATCAGTGCTGGTATATCTCACCCTCATGCACTTCCAAATTGGAATCAGTTGTTTTCGGTTTTGATGTCAGAAATTTTAGTACATCTTTAAGGAATATAACTCTACTTTTATTTTTGCTTTTTTCTCTGCCATGAATGACTATTTCTTCGCCGATGCAAATCGACAAAACCGCATTGAATCATGTTGCCAATTGTTACAAAAAAAGAAAAATTTGATGTTATTCTTATTGTCCCTATAGAAATCTGTCCTGCATAAACGACATAGGTGTAACCGCCGCGTTAAGTCGCAAACAAAATCTGCGTTCATTGCCAGCCCCAAAGAATAATGTGTCGCAGGCATGATTTGGGCATTGGGGATACGCTTGCCGGAAACAAGTCGCGGTCAGAAATCTCCGCCCTCAGTCAGTCGTGTGGCAAACGTTAGCCCAGGGGGTGAAGAGGCACGAGAACAACGGAGCGGCCAAATGTAAACCTTCAAGTATAAGCGATGGCTGCCGTCAAAGCACTGAACGGGTACGAAGACCGGGACATTTATGAGATTCCAGAACACTACTGTTGCAGGGGAAGGGGGGGGGGACATTTTTGTCCTGTTTACCACGAGAGAGAGAGAGAGAAGGCAAGAAGGGCATGAAGCTTAGGTAGCCAAAGCCCGGTTGGCTATTGTACCTTTGGGTGGGTGGGGGTGGGAAGAAATGTATGAAAAATAAGTTGAGTTTTTAAAGAGAATAGAGTGCACCCATAGCGTCCCCTGTGATCAAAAAAAAAAAAAACGCTTGAAAACTATTTTGAAGTCTGGAGTTCAAGCCTGTGGTCCTTGTTTATTGGAAGACCACCTTTGCGACATGAATACCGGCTTCCAGAAGGTGTCACATGGTACATAACTTTCTTTGCGAGGAAGATGCCTTGCGTTATGCATAACAATCGGAATCTTGGAGTGCAGTGCTGCCGTTGATAGGCTTCGAAACTGGGCCCAGAAACGAATGCTATTGACATGGGATCTCTAGAGAATTCTGGATACGAAACCTGTAAGCAATGCACACTTGTGGATAGCCCCGTGTAACCAGATATGTAATTTTGATCAGCATTCCGGCATTCTTCCAGTCGTGTCTAGAATGCAATATCAATACTTATTATCGCTACACTCCTTGCGGTATCCACTTGGCTGGCATATTTGCACGAGTGTTCAAGCCACATTCCTGTGCCTCTCACGATGTAATGATATTTTGTGATATAACAGACCCTCCGTTTAAGAGAGCAGCGTGAAACCTGGAACAATACTCTCGGTGCGCTGGAACACAATCTTGGACGTGGTGGTAGGCCATCTGCGATTAACAGGGCGAGTATAAACACGGACAACAGGAAGACCCGATGACAAAGACGGGCACAGCTCTGGGTCGCCAATACCTCATGGCACGACCGCTTGTCTTCACGGTCACTTTGTTAGGCTGTGAGTCGGCATTACGATTGTCAGCGCAGCATGAACGGATTTTTCCCGAGGGACAGTTGTGCTGCGAGAGCTGCTTGTAACGTTGAATGAATAGTTTCCTGGATGGTATTCGAGCAACATAAATTGGTCAGTCTGGCAAGGGAACCTAAGGCTATTGGGACGAGCGTGTTATTATGGTCTCTCATTGTCTGCACAAAACAGCAGAAAAAGACAACCAGCCAGAAATGTGTGGCCGCAAGTATGGCTTGCAATTCTTGGGCGTGCAGTATGGCTAGGAACATGCGGGACGCAGAGAAAAGCTTGCATTTAGATTACGGCCACGCTGGTTACTGAGCTTACCTTGAGCGGAGACATAATTGAGATTTATCATCTTGCCACTGAAAAAGAGAGTAAACAATTATTATCAGACAAAAAAACTGACCCTTTGAGTGCGGTTTTCTTCTTCTCGGAAGATTACATAAAAGTGCAAATAACTTTCCAACCTCTTTATTCCGTGAACTGAAGTTATGGAGGAACGCACTGCTGTGAGTAATGTTACTGTTGGACGGAAAATACGTAATCCACTAGCTGTAACTGCATTGGCAGGATTTTTTTATTACTACAATGTCTTAGTACCACGTGCATTATGCCGGCGCACTGAAGCTATGCCTACTTCTTCTGCCGCTTTTAAGTAATATTCGGGGCCAGCGGAGTATGTCCACTGCATGCAGCGTCCCCAGTTCAAGTTACAATAACCCAAAACATCGCAGGGGAAGTGTAATCTTACTTTACGTTATACAAACTGCTTAAAAATAAGCAAAAAATGCATACTTTTGAGGAAAATAACACATGAATCCAACTACAGCAATCGACTGCTGCGACTGCTGCTGCATTCATGTTTAGCTTGCTTAAAAGTTCTCACACCAGAAGCTGGAACGTTATGCCTTAGAGCAAGGCTTCAAAACGGGAGGTTCAGCTTCTGCTGCAAAAATAAAAGGTCTAGCCTGATGCAACCCTAAAGAAAGACCACGAAAGGTAAAAACAAAATGTCTTTGTAAGCGAGACTGAGCATGAAATAATTTGTAATTACAAAGTTCCGACTTACTGGAGTCGAGGATATACGCTTTTGGCAAAAATTGTTCACTGGGAAAAAAAGGCTGTAAGAAAGATCCGAAAACCTTCTTCCGTACCATCGCCTGAAGCGGCGTTTTTAAAAAGTAAAATTACGACAAGATCTTTTCTATTCATAAGCTTCTGAGAAAAATCAAAGAATTTACTAAAGAATTTATGAAGAATGTTGTATATTAAATATTATGGCCTCAAGAGAGTATTTTTTTCGCTTAAATATTACGTTCCTTTAAATTTTATCTGCGCAGAATTGCCCATCCAACGATACATTTTCCCAAGTAAACCTTGCAAAAATGAAACAACCTTTGAAGAATAAAATCTAACAACTGAGAAATTGTTATAACAGCTTCAAGCCTTTCACCTGAACTAGTAAAGAACCATGAAGGGTGAAGAATCTGGAGTCTGAAGGGAAAAAAATTGACTGCAAGAGCTTTTATTATTATATTGCTTTGCGTGTAGGATATATTTCACCGCTGGTTTCTCTCTTCACGGGAAAACGCAGGTTTTGACTACGGGGTAATAAGAAATCGCGAAATAAAACACTCAAATTTAATGCAGAAGGTATAAATGTTAATTTAAAGATCTCCCCTTTTGGTTCCACGAGTCATCCCTCTCCTTTGTTGTCATTCTACAGTGGCGTGAGCATGTCACGAGCCACCGTTAACAGGCCAACGTACTAAACTAACCCGTTTGTTTTGCTGGCTTAAGGTTCGTGCTAACAGCAACGCCACTGAGAGCGGTGTAATAATGCTCGAAACGTGAGGAGGGTGCAAATAGTGCGGCACTTCGTGCGTTCATTAGAGCCCACACGGATCCTCGCACCTTCCACCAACGCTGCTTGGGAGGTTCCCCGAAGAGCTATTTGGCGAGCGCAATACGTGGGAGTGCTGGAACCCAAGGGTGCCGAATGGTACAGAAACCTCCCAAGGAGCCTCTTTCATTTTTTTACTTACATGTTTAACAGCAAAAGAAGGAAGTTCTTCTTTCAGGCACCGTAGCACGTGCTGCGGAGATATCACGTAGGGCTAGGGTACTACTAGCTGCGCAGATCGGAACGAGTGAGGCCGACATTAATCAATTAGAATGAAAAAAAAATTGTCATCGCACGCCTGGCTAAAACACACACACACGCAAACGAAAATTAAGAAGGCACTACCATACAGGCCTGGTAACCGAAACCATGGGACACGACTGCGAGTGTTCGATGAGAACAAAGCGGGAGGATATATCTGATCACATCGTAGCTGCGCGAAGTTTTACAGCTCCAAGCCGCGCGTGGACTGTGAAAGCGGCGAATAGGAAAGGTCTCGAATAACTGGAGATACCTAAGCTATTTAACAGCAGTCTTCACTGATATCGCACGGGCCATCGGCATTCATGAATGTCCCCACAGGCGAAATGGGGCCATAACGGCTAGAGCTCGTCCTATGATTTTACCTTAGAAGCCGCAAACCAAAGCCACTCTGGCTCTCTGCCAGGATTCACACATGAAATACGCAAGAAGGGGAGTGGAGGTACATTGTGGTCTGGAGCATGAGGTGCCATGTCGGTTGTGTCACTTTATTTGGGCACCTTGCGTCAATAGCAAGCCCGTGAGACGGTAGCCTTGTGTAGTTAGGGACAAAGAAAAAACATTACTTAAAACAAAACATTACTTAAAAACATTACAGCGTCCCTCATGTTCCATGCGTCCATTGGGTACATTGACCCCGCAATTTGTTTTTTTTTTTTCCATAAACAGGTTCAAACGGCATCAGAAAGCGGCCGCTTTGCGAGCCCTCAGTTCCACCTATCGTCAATGGAAATCGCTCTCAGTCGCGCTAAAAACAGTAGGACACATTTTTTCTTTAGTTCCTTTCCGTGGTTGGCTTGTTTACAGCACTGAACCCATTCGACCAGCCATGTGGCGAGAAACTGTTGCCCCGAATGGGGATCGATATTGGCTGGCCACTGGATGCTTTGGTCCTAGAAAGCGTATGCTGTCAATGGCTTCGCCCTCATTGCAGCCATGTTGTTTTTGTTACATGTTTCAAACACAATCTTTACTAGATCTCCTGTCCTTTTATCCGGGACATATAATGAGCGCCCAGAAACGCTGCTGGACGAAGCCCGGAAGTGAGGATAAAGATAAGCACTTACCGGTCGTGTTGAGAAAGAGGGGCATAATCACTTTACACGGAGCTCGAATATTCATTTCCAGCGCCACTGTCTGGACTTCCACAGCCAAGCTTTCTTTTTCTTTTATTTTAGAAACATAAGAGTGATTGCGCTCCGCATTCGCTTCGAAGTGTTTTGTTTGCGGTATTGACGCTGGCTGCGGTTTTCACGTTTAAGATTAGGGTCTCGATTGTAGCACATTTGCAAAAATTATTTCTTACATAAATTCATCGTGAGTCGTAAACGTGGTATAAGCGCTGGGTGCTTATTTATACATTTTTTTTTATTTCACGGTTCTGCGCATGCCCATACAGCTACAGAGCTGCTGCTGTTACCTCGCGCAGTTTGGAATTTCCTTCACCCATAAAAGCGCGTGTACAGTTGAAAACAGTGCTAGCAGTGATGGTGCCAGAAATGCAGCAGTCCATAGAATTAAGAGCCCAGTACAAAATTGGAGAGCTCCTCTCGTCCCCTCGAGAACTGCCCCTGTCAAGCAACGCTACATCCAAGAAACAGTGCAGCCAGTTTCATTGCGCGGAATCCCCTGACATCTGGTAATGCTTGTCTAAGGGCTCATTTTACTATATCGCTATTTTGTCCCCTCCTGGCAAAAAAAACGAAACTAATCCTCCACAGTTTTTTTTAAAGAGGAGAGAGAAGGCATGGATGTTAAACAGAAGGGTGTTCGGGTTGGCTACCCTGCGCTGGGGAGAACATATGAGAGGATTGAAAAGAGTAAAGGAAAAGGGATGAAAAGCCTAATCATTGAGGAGGACTCAGCCAGTGAGGAGCACAGCACATTCAAGTTTGCTATTCTAGCCAGTCGCCCTCACGAATGGCGTAGTAGGTCTTGAGGGCAGTCCACTGCTGTTGCCACGGTCCTGTGAGCTCTGTGGGCTTGGGCTCTATGTATGGGCTTGGTAGAGCACTGCGCACCTTCTAGAGACAAATATTTTCTTGTGCTACATCCGGAAAGTTGTCTTAATTGCTAGCGTGGAATGGTTACTGTCGTGCAAAAAACTTTTTTGTTCGACCTTGCACGACATAAAGCGCGAAATTTTGAAAGGTTTTACGCCTAAGTTTATTCTAAGCGTCTTGAAACTCACTAATTTCTATGACGCGCTGGAACACTACGGACATCAGATGATCGTTCTGTGATCAGTAGTATTGTAATGCTTGCTTCGTGAAGTGTCGGTGAGAATTCTTTTCCCGTAATAAGAGAAGTAATCTTCAGTCAGCAATTTTTTTTCAGAACCAACGGTCAATTGAGCTGCCCTGTAGTGCAGCTGCAGAAATCAGTTGAACCTCCATTCAGAAATATGATTCGTCTGAATATCGTCCGTAAATCACGGCGAATCTGAGACCGGTCATGAAGTGGAGCGCCATAAAGCAGAGACTACGATTCCTCTTCCTTCGACATTACCGACGTGCCGCATGAACAACCTCAGGATCCATTGATCGCATGCCTCCTCCTTCTACGCGTCCTGCTTCTCGGACTCTCGACCGTCAAACCCGCAACTTTGTTAAACAGGACAGCATGTCTTACCGCCGAAGCTACATTCACGACAGGCACAAATGGCGGCTTCTCATTCCTAGGCACATCAGTTGCGATATATGTGCCTCTTTCTCCACAGACAATCAGTGAGCACACGGCTGTGTGTGAAAGACTTACACGCGCTTTCGACTACGCTGCTACTGGCAGGGAACGTACCGCCAGAAGTAACAGAGTCGAAGGTGCAAATATGCTTCGTAATTATGCTCGTCCCTTACAGGAATGCCATAGTCCCAATAGACCTTTTCAGAAATTGCAGCGCTCCACCATCCCCTCCCGGATTCGCGCAAAGCATGACTGGAGAACGTAGCGATCGCCTTCCGCGTCGGCTTCTGTGTTCCGCCTTCCAGTGTTGTGCCTCTTTCTCGTTCGTGTTTTTTTGTTAGTCCTTCCGGGGAAAATGTTGTAGTGCACTATTGTGAAAGTTGGCTGTTTGTCTCTCTGTTATTTTTATTGACTATTTCGCACGACCTACTTTCTTTTCGACGTACGACATGTCGGCGAAGAATAATCGTGGTGGAGGTCAAATGTGGTGGGTGCCCCACCGCCGCAACAACACGAGAAAGGACTTCCACGTTTCATTCCACAGATTTTCTGAAGACAACAATTTGGAGCAATAATTGGCTTGCGGGGTTAACCAACAAGGCTCGCAACGGCGATTTACCCTGTGACAGCCTTGAAATCAGAACAAATTATGTGGCACAAGTTTTAACCGCATAGTGGGCTGAAGGAATGTATGCACCGTCTCCCACATTTTTTCCGCACCGGGAGAACTCGGCATGATTACCTGCTGCAAATACAGATAAAAATATCATTGTCATAAGAGGGTCGTTTGTTGCTAATTCTTCGCTATGATTGCCAAGCGCTAGGCAACGACGTGACGAACACGTGATTCTAAATCACGTTATCGAGAAGTATGTTCAGCGGCCAGTGGAATCAGATAAAACTCCCTGATTTGTTGTCCAAAACTAACCCCAACAACTCCTACCAGCCGCCTCAAATATTGCTCGGTAAACCGGGTCACATTGGCTCTTAACGCTTATTGCGTTCACGTTGTACCATGCAAACAATAATAAATTTCTGGTAATTATGGCCAAAACTACACTCAATAATTTGCTGTGCACTCTAAAGGAAATCGCACACACAAATCCTACAGACTCGCTAAGCCTAATAGTCGTGAATGGGAGCCGGCCTGGGCTGAAATTTATTAATTTGGCAAAAGTTCACTGCTGGTGAGTCTTCAGATGCTAACATATCAAACGCACGCACTTGTTTTGCACATTTTTAGCACGGGCAAGGCAGAGAGAAGCGCAGCCGTGCTGGCCGCCGCCTCATCCGGGTGATATTTCCGCCAGCTAGGCGATCTCCCCAGGACCGGTCGGGAGACCGCTCGCCGATCAGTTTCCTCGGCCTCGTTGGCCGAAAGCCTGACACACTACGCCGATACACGGTGGTTAGCCGCGCAGGCGTCGTCGTCGTTCTGATGTGACAGACTAATTGTTCAGTGACGTCATCGGCCCATGAACCCGCTGGTGTCGCGTCGACCTGGTGCGACCGGGCTTTTACTGCGCTCGGCTCGTGATCCATTGCAGCAGAATGCAACGCCCAAATGTGTCATGCTATGCAAGGAAACAGCAGACATTACACGATGGCAACAATGTCGATGACGATGGACACAACGAATAGACCATATCCACAGTAACAATCAGGTGATAGAGAAATGCGCAGAATATAGCCAACCTCTCTATATAGCGTTCATTGATTACAAAAAAGCATTTGACTAAGTGGAAACCTAAGCAGTCATGCATGCGTTGCGGAATCAGGGTGTAGAAGTGTCCAATGTGAAATACTGGAAGGTATACAGGGTGTCCCAGCTAACTTTAGCCAGGGTTTAAAAACATGCCGCGGCGATCTATGATGACGGGACCAAATACATGTTTCTGGCTATTGTATGGAGCAACTCAGAGTATTTTTGTATTGGACCTAGCTGCATAACTAGTCGAGAATAATTAGCCAACTTCGCAAGCAACGATGATAGGTGAGAAAGTCGAATAGAACAGTTGAACAGCAGAACAGTTTCTAATTTTCCATCTATTACCTATTAGCCTTTAATTCGCACACGGCCGATGCCAACGAAATACAAAAAATAGTACGTGACATGTCAGCTTGCGCGACGCGATTGCAGTGCTCTGAAGCGTTCCGCCCAACAAACAAACAGAACATTTAGTCCGGTGTGCTGCCGCTAAAAGGTGACAGGGCTGCGACTCACGCCCTGGCTGTGCGAATATAAAGCGCAAGCGATAAGGACTGTGTCTGCTTCTCGCTATCATCAGCCGCCGCGAGGGAAGCATACCGCTAGCGTAAATCGCACAGCCAGCTGCTGCGTCGCTGCCCTGTCGCCTTTTAAGGGGCAACACACCGGGCTAAATGATCTGTTAGTTCCTATACGGAACGTTTGAGAGCACTGAAATCGCGGCGCGCAAGCGGAAATGTCACGTGGTGTTTTTGTATTTCGCGGGAATCTGCAGTTAGCGAAAAAAAGCTGATACGTAATAGATGGAGAGTTAAAAACTGCTCAAACGGAAGTTTTCGGACCGTTCTAAAACTTTCTCATTGACCTTTTTCGCCTATCTCGGTTGCTTACGACATTGCTTAATTACTATCGAATAATTACGCATTTAAGCACAATACAAAACATATTGTGACATGCTCCATACAACAGCCAGCATTTATGCATTTGGTCGCGTAGTCTTAGAGGGCCTAGGCGCATTTCTAACTCTGGCAAAAGTTAGCTGGGACACCCTGTTCTTTATAACGTCAGCAATAAAATTCCAAAGAGGAAGGATGTCAGGGAGGGAGACGCGATGTGGCCAATTCCTTTCCGCGCCTGTTTACAAGAGGTGTTCCAAGGCCTGGGTTGGGAACAGTTGAGGATGCGATTTAATGCAGAATACCCGAGTAATTTGCGACTCGCTGATGACATTGCCTTGCTAAGTGACTGAGGATATAAGCTGCAAATCATGATGAATGAGTTACTCAGAGCAGAACGGTGGGTCCAAAAAATATTATGCAGAAAACCAAAGTAATCTTCAACAGTCTAGCAAGGGAACAGCAGGTAACAACTGGTAGCAAGATGCAGGAAGTGGTAGAGGAATACATCTACTTAGGGCAGGTAGTGGCCGCTGATCCGGGTCATGGGAAGGAAATAACTAGAAAAGTAAGGATAGGGTGGAGCGCAAATGGTAGGTTCTCTCTGATTATGAACGGCAGTTTACCGATATCACTCAAGAGAAAGTGTACAACAGCTGTATCTTACCGTTACTCACATATGGGGCTGAAACGCGTAGACTAACGAAAAGTCTTCAACTTAAGTTAAGGACAACACAGCGAGCTATGGAAAGATAAATTATAGGTGTAACTTTAAGAGGCTAGAAGTGGCCAGAATGGCTAAGGTAACACACGCGTGTTAATGACATCCTAGTCGAAATCAAGAGGAAGAAATGTGCTTGGACAGGGCATGTAATGCGAAGGCAAGATAACAGCCGGTTCTTAAGAGTAGTGGATTAGATTCCAAGAGAAGGCAAGTGTAGCAGTGGGCGCTAGAAAGTTAGGTGGGCGGATGAGATTAAGAAGTTTGTGGGGATACGCGCACCGCAGCTGGCAAAGAAATGGGTTAATTGAAGAGACATGGGAGAGGCCTTTGCCCTGGTGTGAGCGTGGTCTCGCTGATGATGGTGATGATGACACGATGACCAGGAAACAACGGAACTCAGCTATGACGAAAGCTTGCCGGCGGAGATGGCCCGACAGAGAGACGTGAGCGCGGCGCTCCGTTTTCCCGGTGTGCTTTGCGCCGCCGCTTGGCGACGAGGCGGAATTACTGGAAATATCTTATCCCTCTCCCCCATTCCACCATACTGATGCAGTTCTTGTCTTGCACCACACGACCATCTGACCGCGTTGACATCCACATCTACGGGGCACTTCCCATCACTGGATCTTGAACCCTATGGATTATAGTTGTGGTACATCACAACATCCGCTACGCAGAAACCTCGTCCTTCCATCCCCTTAAGCACGAGCTTTCATCGTTTATCATTCCTTTTTGCGCAATTGTTCACCCAGACACCTTCTGGGTAACCAGGTAATATATTGGACATGGTAGAAGCGATCCTTCAGCAATGCTGCAGTTTTCAACTCTCTACAACACCATACCGCCATCAACCAAAAGTTATGACTGAATGTTTCAGCCGCACGTTGAGTGATATGCTGGCCAGGTATGTCGCATCTCAACACCTAAATTAGGGCAGGATTGTCCCATTGGCCTTAAACGCCTGTAGCCACGTATGCTGAAGAATGTCGCCAGCTTGCCCAGTCTTTTGCAACGCAGGACCAGTGTCGCCAGACAGCATATTCCCACATCCGTCAGTTATGCTCCGTCCTGGTCCTCAGACTCAGATGTGTAGCTGTATGGCTTTGTGTTTGCTCAAACTGCCCTGGCCTCTCCACAAAAATCTTTTCAAATTTCCGTGACCAGCACAACGGTAACCACATTAATTAATCGCTTGCATCGCCCTATATCGCATGTATCATTGCAGACGTGAAACGATCGACATTAATCGCCTCAAGCTGTACTACGATTCGCCTCATGTAGGTATTTCCTAACTTGGAAGAATTCCTCTTTTTCCATCGCAAGGTAATTATAGCGTAGCAACCACGCACGGTCAGTGTTGTGAAAGACGACGAAGACAGCGAAGCGATCCACGAATCCTATACATGAATTTGATCCTATTGATCCTATACTTGAATTTGGTTGCATTCTGTTCTCTGGTAGCGCAAGCTACAAGATTCAACCCTTAATCTTACTGGAAAGGCGCGCTCTACGCCTCTGCCTTGGTCTCCCAATATCAGTTTCAAACGCCCTGCTTTATCTGGAAGCCCGTATCCCTGATCTAACTTCTCGTTTTCAAATACTCACGGTGCGAACTTTCCTCAGGTCGATGGACCCAGTGACTGATGTCAGTACTCCTATTTTTGTGTCTCAGCCGGCGTTATTCTTTTCTCATCATTGGCCACGGTATCAAATGCCACAAATTATGTTAACGCAGAACCTTTTAACACCGATTGGTGTTTATCTCAGTTCTTTGCAGTGGGTTGATGACACGCCGGCAACAGTGGAATTCCATTTCGACCACATCTTCCCATCTCATGCGAAACACATGCCAGCAAACATTTTAAACGGTATTCTCTCGGATTATATAAATACTCCCATCATACGGTGCTTGCTACCGATGCCTCCGTCAACTGCCAAAAAGCTGCAGTTGGCATCTTTTCGCAGGATTTGGCATGGAGCTATTTCGTCCGCATCCCAGATTATATTCCTATATTCTTTGCGGAATTTTTGGCTCTTGGAATGGTCCTTCACAAAATTCCATGCCATGTGTCTCATGTTATTATTCTCGCTGATTGTTTGTCAGTGTTAGTCTCCCTTGACACTTCACACGAAGATTTTTTGAGCCGTATCCTGCGATATTTTGTCCCATGCACTTTGAAGGTGGTCCGTTTTGTCTGGGTCCCTGGCCATGCAGGTATTCAATCAAATGAGTTGGCTGATTACTTAGCAAGGTCGGCTCTTGACGGGTCAGTGACACATCCCGTCCCGAATTTCAGCCGGCTGGCGATTTCCAGGTTTCAGCGGTTCCTACTTATATCGGCCAGGTTACGAGATCCCTTACTAAATACCACTGACTATCAGCACTTAGCATATAATTGGAACGTCCGTTCGTGTAAATCCAGGCTGTGTGAGGTAACAATGACGTGGTTGCGGTGCAGGATTCCAAGTTTGAATTTATATCTATGCAGGTGTGGGTTGACACCGACGAACCTATGTGACGCTTGTGGGAAAGTTGAATCTTTAGACCATTTTCTCCTCTACTGCCCATAGTTCGCACTTCAGAGAAAGATTTACCTGGAGGTCCCTCTCTCGAGGTTTGGGCTCCCTTTATCTTTGCCAGTATTATTATCGTTTGGTACGAACGCCAAGGTAGTTGCATTGGGTTCTATTTGTGGGTTTCTCCACGATTACATAATTGCAACTAGTAGGTTGATGTTCTAATTCTTTTAATGTTCTACGAGCTCTTCTTTTTCAAGAAAATGCTGTCTGTTATTTAACTGTCAATATTGTTCTCTTGTTTTTATTCATTGATTTTTCAAAATTCACGATTGGTGCTACATTTTTGTCATCATCTTCCATGGAAACTTCTTTGTTTATTCAACTACACCTTGGCCAATCCCCCCGCGTGGGTATGTGCCATATACCCGGGGTGAAGAAGAAGAAGAAGAAGAAGAAGAAGAAGAAGAAGAAGAAGGAGAAGAAGAAGAAGAAGAAGAAGAAGAAGAAGAAGAAGAAGAAGAAGAAGAAGAAGAAGAAGAAGAAGAAGAAGAAGAAGAAGAAGAAGAAGAAGAAGAAGAAGAAGAAGAAGAAGAAGAAGAAGAAGAAGAAGAAGAAGAAGAAGAAGAAGAAGAAGAAGAAGAAGATCCACGAAGGCCCGCTTCAAGACCGAACGTTTGGGCTGTGGCGTATTATACATCGCAAATCTGGCAGATAAATCTCCCCGGGAATAGCATCTTACAGCAGTAATAATATGGCCGCGGATAGTTCAAAAGAGCAGAGATTGTACGACACTGAGAGAGGGTCCTGTTCTGCAGGGTGTCCTTGCTTGCATATATTTAGGGTGACACCATACTTCAGAGATGCTTCTCTGCATTGGCGGTGTAATCTTGGTAAGGCTCCCTTAACTTTTTGCCTTCTCTCCGTCCTACTGCGCTACAACACCGACTTACACGTGACCGTGAAAATCACGGTCCATAGAGAGCGTTGTCACTGCAGTGTTGTTTCTATCCAATATCTTATTTTTACTCTGAACTGCATGCTTATATACACTCCAGCTGATGCCGCTTAATGGTTAGTTTTTCCTTTGTCGCCTAACACCTTTTTACGAATTAAATCATAAATTGTTCTTGATTTATCCTTGTAATTCAGAGAAAATATTGCTACGACAAGTTTATCGCGCCCGCGTAGCAATGTTTCAATCAAGCAAGCTGTAAAAACCTCTTTTTGCCATGACATACTGATTTTTTGTGAGAGCAAAACTGGTTCCTTAAAAATATACCGAATTAAAAGTCAGGAAGGAATTACAATACAATGACATATATTTATCCAGTTGCATTTTCTTTGTTAAACGCCTGAGAGCAGCTGATTGCCAAAACTCTCACACATGTTTGCAACCAGCATGAGCTTCACGAGCTTTTTGGTTCCCAGCTTTCGCACAGTACCTCAAGCAGTATGTTTGCTTATTTCCTCCATTTTCCTGATGACAGGATTTGGTATTGTCCTTTCTTTGCGACTATCCTATACGTAAGAACCTACAATGTAGTACAGACCTACGAGACAGACTGAATCTACTCAGAAGCCAAAATGTACAATCACGTTCCCGAGCATTGAATCAAAAACGGGGGTATTCTAATTTTTATGCTCACGGTAGTTTAGCAGACAGCCTGATGCGCAATGTTGGATAAAATATTACAAGAAGGTCGACAAGTGATTTACCACCCCGTTATTTTTCAGCACGTCAGGTGTGATCGCTAGAAATAAGCTAGTCTCTTTATGCGCCCTCTCGTGATGCCGGCGAAGTTCTGTCACGTGGGGCGTAAGTAGACTGAGGAGATGAATTTGCGCAAGCGCAGCGGTACGAGGAATGAAACTCTATCTACGCCAATCCTCCATGCTCGGTCGTCATTGAACACCCATCAGTGCTCAAACAACTCAACGTATGTTCTTTATTGCATTGCTATTAGTGCACGCAGGTTGGGTCAGGACTTCGGTACGATAATCTCTTATCATGCTGCCGTGCGCATTCCAAGGCAAACCATTGTATTCTTTTATTTGTAGCTAAGTATCGCTCTTGTTTATAGCGGCCAGGGGAGAAACACCGTAAAGGTGAACAGTTCATTTGCTTCCGCAGAGGATTGCAGTAATTTACAAAATAGAACTTCGTTCTGGAGCCTGCCTTTAACTTCTGGAGTCCACGTAAACATGAAAGTCTAAAGCCTATGTTAAAGAAAAAGATATTGTTTTACACGAGTTACAAGAGAACACAGGAAATTTTCTATTAGGCAGGGCGACTTACTGAGTGAGTGATACGCAGTGAATCAAGGGAAATGGACGTGATGATTGGGAGTAGTCTTGTGAATACGCCGGAAAGTGAGCGAATGAATCTGTGACGACACTGTAGTCCTTGCCCTTAGTTCGGCTTTGAATTGCTCTGCACGCTTAGTTCATAGCAATGGACTTTCTGTTATACGAAATGGTTGTATGGAGCGTCTTTTCTAGCGAGAATCCTTCCAAGATTTTAAAAGAAAAACTGAACCCAGCAGGTATTTCTGCCTCAAAGTGGCGAAAATTCTTGCAACAGCGCGAAGCGGGCATGACAAGCATGCAAAAGAGAGCCGGACGAAGCTGCGTACAGTACTGATATATTTCGTGATACTATTTCTATAGTTATATATATCACTTGAACCATATGAATAAATTTTAACCTTTAGAAGCTCATCACTAGAATGAGCATCAACTGACAAATAGGCCATGGATACAAAATAGAAGCAGCCTGTTTTTACGTGCACGCATAATTCGCCTCACTGCATTCTATTTGAATGAAAGAAAAAGACCGCCTCGGTGGGGACACGTTTCAAGAACAGAGCAAGAAAGAAACAAAAGTAAAAAGAAGCCTAAGGCGCTCGGGGTTCCTCGGCGTTTGGGTCACGTTCAGACACGGATCTCAGTGTTTGAGAATAAAAATGCGTCTTGACACAAAGAATGGCAGAACTTTCACAATTTTTTATTCTATTATTACTTTGCTTCTTTACCGAACCCAGCAAAGTGTGTTTGAATAATCCAGAGATCAGATGACCGGGAACGAGTACGCCGGGTTAAAAGAAAATCGGTTGGATGGACGCCAGTGGATTTGAAAATTGGGAACAAGGGAGCCAGAGCGCAAAACATTGATGTTTCAAATATAGAAAAATAAGTAAAATGGAAGCTCTAGATTGCAAAACATGCAGCCCACCCTCCGACCGCGCAACTAATAACGCAGAAGCCCCGCAATTCCCGAATCCGGACTCCTAAAGGGAAGTAAATAAAGGAGGAATAAGCAGGAGACCCTAGCTGGTGAATACGCGCCCCTGCAGAAGACTATTTGGAGTACAAAAAACAAGAAAAACTTGGCTATAAGGAAAGGTTAGAGAACTGCGAATGTTCATTAAAAAAATAACAAAGAAGCAAGCAGGAGGAGTTGATTTTTGTTTCTGAATTTAACACAAATGTGTAATTCAGTGATCCAAATAGTCATACTTTTTCAAGCCTCCGGAGCAAGAAAGGGAGCTAGATAGGATAAAGACAACATGAATTGAAGGCAAGAAAAACTGAGAAAAACGCAACAACGCAGACTCTGGACACGTTGGTCAAGAGTCTAAAACAGCGCACCTGCAGCTGCAGCATTGTGTTTCGTCTCTTCTCTCCTAGTCATAGTGTATGTGCGCTGTGTTAGAATTATTATTTAATACAAGCGTGACAGCTACTCACGAGACCAGCTATGAGCCGAGCAAGTCATAACTGGACCAACTTTCATAGGTGCATCCGCCCAATAACGTACAGATGGCTTTCGCCATAAACATAATAATAACTATTGGTTTTTGGGGAAAGATAATGGCGCAGTATCTGTCTCATATATCGTTGGACATCTGAACCGCGCCGTAAGGAAGGCATAAAGGAGGGAGTGAAATAAGAAAGGAAGAAGAGGTGCCGTAGTGGAGGGCTCCGGAATAATTTCGACCACCTGGGGATCTTTAACGTGCACTGATATCGCACAGAACACGGGCGCCTTAGCGTTTTTCCTTCATAAAAACGCAGCCGCCGCTCTTTCGCCAAGCAAGATTATGTAAAAAAGGTCAAGCTTAGCTTTACAGCAACCGACCTTCAGTCCAGCAGTTCGTGTCAAGTGCCCAGGAGCCTAATTTCCCGTGAGACAACTTTCTCTGTTGCGTTTTTCTCCCTGCCTATTTCGTTTCCTCTGTTTTCATCGCAAGACAATGCACTTCGCTGCATAGCCATGCGGCTACCCCAGCGTGAATGCTTTATGCGGACGCCATATCACAGGGGAACAAAGGAAGACAGGGGTAAAAGCCCAGGGCGGACAAAAAGAAAAGCAACATTTCAGCTTACGCGATAGATTTTTTTCCACCTTTGGTACTCCCTACTCCGCCCCCCACAACGGTGCTTTCTGTCGGCCAGGCTGCAGTAATGTGTCAGTGTAGTAATGGAAGCCGTTGACGTAAATAAGGACCGGGAAAGAGAAAGACGCGAAAGCGGTAAACTGCAGTGCTCTCGACGTGTCACACATGCACACACACAAATAAGGCTCGCCAGTGGTTGTTATTCTGCTATGTGATGTCTTTTGTCCATTGCTCGCTCTCAGCTCTCTCAGTCATGCTGTTCAATACGACCGGAACAAATGACCCGAAAGAGGAACGCCACGTCTTTAGGAGCAGGATATGCACTGCTGGATGCTTTCTTCTGGAGCTGAGCTTCTGCTTTCCTTCGTGCGTGCACTTTTCAAGATTTCTTGTTCCAGCTCACATTTCTTTTTTGCTACACCGCCGCAGAGAGGAAGCCGATAACGTGTTTTGCGCTGGAAATGGGGCTTTGTTTCGGTGTATTCTTAAGAATGTAACAAAAAATGTCAACCGGAACCGTAACTGGTATACAGCTAGCTTTTTCTTCTCCTGTATCCTCCAGGGCGTCATTGTTTCTTTCTGTCCTCTTCTGAGAAGCAGCGTTATAGAATGGCTGTGTCTTTCGCAGAGTGGTGCAAGTGAAATTTTGCTCCTAATTAAGAAGGAAGGCGTCCTTTGTGAGTCATTGTGCATGTTCCACTGCGACTCTCAGGATGCACAAGTGATACGCATCTGGAGAGGCAGGCGCCGAACGAAGTGCCTAACATGTAGCAGTAACGTATGTTAGAAACTTTCTGAGGAAACTTCATCAATGTTTTTGGCAGCCATGACCTATTGCGCTGCCGGTTATATTAATGACATATTTCTTCAACTTCCCGAAAACTTGCAGAGCCGGCGACTTTTACTGAAAACTGCAAAAGGTCATCAACCCATTGGAATCACGAAAAAATGTGGAGGACTCAAAAGGATGTTTCCTAGAGCAAGGGTGCACAATAGGTATTGTAGCCAAATCAGTGCTGTGCTCTGGTATGGGCCTTTGACACGGGTTTTCACGGGACTTGTATATTACCTGCTTTTTTCTCCTGGGGCTATTTACGCACCGGACGCATTTTATTTTGGCATGCAAGCATCAAACTGCCAAATTTACATCCTAAATAAAGAGCCATATACATGCTTTGCGCGTATTTTCTTCGGTTCATGTAATTTTTCATGTAAGCACGCTTTGCTGAATGCCGTTAGCTTTGCCTCGAGACGTTATTAAAGAAATCCTTTGAATGTTGCTCAGTTATGACGACCTACAACCTACTGCAGTTCTTTCGTTTCAATGTTTTCCTTAAGGCAATGGGGAGACAATGGCTGTTGTTTTTCGTTTCCTCAAGCTAATATTAGAATTTGTAATAATCTCGTTCAACTTCTACGGACTGGCGTTATATACCTCTAACTTTTAGAGATTTCGCAACTCAAGTGAACGAATACCTTTCGTCGCGAGAGTCGGAACTGATCTTTTGCTTTTTTTAGATCGGTATTATTTGCAGTCTACATTCAACATTCCATTCCATAATAATTGCTTTCATAAAACAAAACAGAAACACATAATAGAGCAAGGGTTGAGGCTGCGCTGGCTGATAGGTATTAGTTGGTCAACCAAGCGACTCTTATTAAAAAAATCTAAAATCACAATTTTTTATGCACTTCACTTTGCTCCGTTATTTGAGAGGCCGCGTAAAAATTAACATTATTAGCGGTGATTTATTTAAAAATAAGTTAAAATGGAAGGAAAAGATGGTAGTCGCGGCCGCTGCTGTCAAAGCTTGAAGCACCTGAGCTCTGGTCAGCAGAAATACTTGGGACGATGAGAGGACAGTAAATTTGAAAAAAAGGGGAAGCCATGGAAATGAAAGCCTCCAAGAGGAAGAAACACTTATAGCTATCGTCAGAACAAGTTGCTCGCTAGAGATGCACGAGAAAAACACCGGAATCTTGCTTCTGATGTGTACGATTCCCGCACAGGAAATCTTCTACTTAGCCCTATGGCAGCTCAACCTCTCCTCGTAGGAGCGAGCCGGACATGAGTGTCAAATTGATATTATTGGCGCCACACAAGGAAATAGTGCAATTCACCGCAAAAACAGCATGACGACAACAGCAGAGACTCTTGACATTCTGTCCTATGTTACTGCAGTTGGGCATGAGACTCCGCTTACATCGTGCATAAATATTTTGCTCGAGAAATGCTTCCCTCCTCCAGCGCTTACCTACTGAGAGTTATGTGTTTTACGGCGCGTTGAATAAATCATGCAGCGAGAACAGAAAAAAGGAAGCAACGTAGAACGATAGTCGGGTACACACGGGGGAAAATGCAGCATATATGCTAAGTCGGCACGCAGAACTCTGATGAAAATTTTTTTTCGCTGTCTTCAGGAACCAACTCCCACTGCGAACCCGACGTGAAGGTTACAGCAGCGAGACGCCGAGTCGTTCAGCGAGCGTCGTCAGCGCATCTCTAATTTCCCACGAGAGGAGTTAAAAGGAGCCTCGGGGCCGTAAACTGGACTCCCACTACTGGAGGCAATAACCCGGCACTCCTTCCAGGCATGGGAAGAGGTCGCGGTGATGACCGGCTTTGGCCTCCTGCTGACTGCAGGCAAATCTAATCTGCCGAGAGATCCGTAGGGCGAGCATTTCTTTATTGCTTCGAGTTTATGCTTTCCTACTCAATTTTACAATCCTGTTCTACTTTAGTATATGACCCCTGTTGCATAGTTATGCTCAGCCGCCTCTCAGCACACACACAAATTGGTGGAAAACAGCGCAACGACGCGGACAGAGTGTTTTCCACCAATATGTACCACCAACTCGCCCGTTTGGCTATTGTGCTGAACACACACAAAATATCTTTTGACAGCACTTTGCTGGCCGGATTTCAAGGCAGGTTGAACCGCTGTCGGACGGTCAACGTCTTTCAGCTTCTAATGAAGCTGGCCACGCCAACTGAACGTGTTATGTAAGAAATAAAAAGTAATATTGCGGTGCTAGGCGACGGTAGGTACCGCCAGAGTTATTGTTAGGTATGCGCGGTCCTGTATGTACCGTGAAGATTATTAGAAAGCTACTATTCCAGCCGCGCGCCAGGTGTGTTCTATTTTCGTGCTGAACTAGCGGCATCTCAGTGCGCGCTGAAGCGGTGTTCCTACAGATATATTCGGCGGCTTGTAATGCTACTTCCGTGGTGGCAGAAGCATGATATTCGCATTTAAACTTTTTTTACTTCAACAGTAAAAGAGGGGTTGGTGCTGAATAGCGGCTCCGGCTACTCCTTTTCATCAATTCGTAGCAACCATTTGGTCCCCTTGGTTCAACATAACATAAAACAGACACAAAGAGTTCACAACGCATCACACAAAACATGTTATTTCGTATAACTTAACACACTTAAGCTCGAAGGATAGACAATCATGCGCAGATGTTCGTTCGTGCAGCCAATAAAACTGTATATACTTGCGAGCTACATAACGTGAGCAGATTTGACGCAGCAATATGCGCGTGTGTTAGACTAAATTTATTCTGAAGTTCTGAAGTTATTCTGAAGTTTATTTGAATTTTCTAGGCCCTGTTTTTGTTTCCACTTACGCTAAGACGTACACTCGCGAGGAGACTTTTTGTCGTCACAGCCAACAAAAAAATTACATCTCCTGACATAGTTTTCAAAAACGGGTTTTTGTTCCGATGAAGGAAAAGTTTTCATGCATATATTGATAATTTGCAATAACGAAAGCCTGCCTTTCTTAACTGCGATATATAATTCACTCCATGAGAATAGTCAGTTGTAAGATGCGACTGGCTAAGATAGTCAGATATATATATATATATATATATATATATATATATATATATATATATATATATATATATATATATATATATATATATATATATATATATATATATATATATATATATATATATATATATATATATATATATATACTGCTTCGGCCAAGCAGTGGCCTGCAGTATTATGAAATAAATAAATATGTCTTATATAATTCACGCCTTTGTCTTTTTCACAAAACATATTTTCATAACACCCACCTGCGCAATGAACTAATCTCTAATCCGTCCTATCATTTTGCCCGCATTGACCACTCTCACAAAGTTGGTATTATTTCTTGCCGTACTAATGCCTGTTCCCACAGCTTTATTCGCCGCACATCACAGGATTGAAACCGCCTTCCCGGATTTATCGCCGGCATTGAAGACCATCATCACTTTAAAAATGCACTGGCTAACATTGTGTAATTAAGAGCCTAATCAACTTGTATTTTTTTTATTTTTTGTTGCGTTGCTTGCTTTTGTTTAATGTGTTATCATTTTAATCACTCCCTTCTGTAATGCCAAACGGCCCTGGGGGGTATTAATAAATGAAATGAAATGAAATATAGCTGATCCAAAAACCAACGCCTCCAATTGCTTCGAAAAAAGAAAAATAATTTATTTTGTATAGTTATTGCATGATTTCGAAGCAAGAGCATTCAAATATTTTTCTGCGAAATCATATGCGCAGCGGCCAGCGGCAGCTTCATTACAATCGGCTGCCGATCCAAAATTGTGTGTCCCAGCAGGCTGAGTGATGGCTTGTTCGGTGATGGGGGAAGCCACGAACAAAGCAGTGTGGCCAACAGGCCGCTAACAGTTTCCTTTGGCGCAGTGCTTTGAATACTTTACTTTTCGGATGTCGCCCGTAATAAAAGTAAAAAACAACGCCGCCTGAGAACGAAACCTGTAAGGCTTGATTTATTAACCTTCTTATAAGAAAATTTAGGCGCTCCATATAAGAACGTGGCATACTTTTTTGTATCAAGTGAAAGGGGGTTTGCAGATATAAAACAGGGGATGGAATACACGGCGGGCGACGCAAAACAGCGAGCAAAACGGCGGGCAGCGAAAAAGACAGCCAGCCCAACCGAAGCGATCTCAAGCAGCTCGGCAGCGCTTCGTCTTTGTCAGTCATCATCCTAGGGAGAATAAAGTGCGGCCGTCATGGTACGCTAGAATTTCACCGGGAACGAAGATGAGCCACACTGGCGACGTATGGCAAGGGCAAGAGGAGCGCGTCGTAGCAGGTCTTCAGACGGCTGACAGGGTCAGTTTCTCGGCCGCGATGGCGCAAATCCGAAGAGGGTTTGAGTGGCTCCACGATGTAATAGACAGGCGACGTTTGCTCGACGACGCGATGGGGCAGTGGTATTCTGTGCAATGTTTTGAAGCAATCCCTGTGGTGTGCCTGGAAGCCAGACATAAACTAGTGATCTGGCTGGAAAAGAATGTTGCCTCTGATCTTTATCCTGGCGATGCTTTTGTCGGCGTTGCAATTACGAGGTAAAAGAACGGGTCAACTGCCGAGATTCCTCTGCAAGCTTTGCAACCTCTGATAGAGGCACCCTCTCGGAGGCGTCAATATTATATGATAAGATGGTGTCTATTGTGGACGTCTTCTCACGCCCATACAACAGAAAGAAAGTGGTATAGCCTGTGGTTGACTACGTGGCGTTGTTGTTCGCGTACGTCACGAAAGGAAGGACAGCGTCTCAGTTTGTGTGATTTGTGACATACATCGTGAGCATGTCTCCGAGAGTGCGAGTGAAGTGCTCGGTCAGCACGTTAGTGTGAGGTCGGTAAGCAGTGGTGGCCCGATGTACGATGCGACATTCGGTAAGCAGAGCTACAACGACGTGGCAAAGGAAGACACGACCTCTGTCACTTAGCAGCTCACGCAGCGTGCCGTGGTGAAGAACAAAAAGATGCAGCAGGAACGGAGCAACTTCAGGGGCAGTAGCAGCAAGAAAGGCGGCTGTCTCAGTATACCGGGTGAGGCGGCCAACGCCGAATATAATCCAACGGTTCCCAAAGATCGTACAGGGAAGCGTTGCGTAAAGGCCAACCGCCAACACGATCGAAAGGACGTGTCCGGCAAGGAAGTGGTTGGAAGGAGCTGGTCACACGGGGAGCGGGTGTCTTCTGCCGCTGACAGGCGGTGCAAGATCGGACGTATTTCCGAGCATAGGCGTACATGCCGCACCGACAGTAATGCTGAGAAAGTCTTTTAAATGTTTTCAGCACACGTGCGTGCGCACACTAAGAGTCAGCGTGGTGAAAGGCGCAAGTTTGAGATTGTAAATGGCGGGGAATCGCGAGAAGCCACCGCCGAGCAACAGGCTTGTAGTTGCGGCGGTATAGAAGGCCGTCCGGAGGGCAAAGTGCGGAACTTGACGGCGTAAAGTTCGGCGCAAAGTAATTGACTTCCTCATTAAAAATCTCGGTTCCACAGCTACAGAAATGAAACTGACGCCGTGAGGCAGTAAGCTTCGCATTCAAGGAGATCCTTATCTAGACACGGCACCAGGAAATCACAGCGACTGCTAGCTTTGATCGCTATGAATGCGAGCGCTTAACACAAATTAAGTACATTGCTCACATGATGGGCTCCTGCTATTTTTTCTGGCGAACAAATGAATATGAAATAAAATGATGGACGATTTAGAGTGCTAGGTGAAATACGAGTAAGGCGCGATAGCAATTCGGTTAAACGTTCGGCTTTTTTTGTTCTTTTCCATTGTGCACAGTTGGAAGTTGATGTAAATGACGACATCCAAAGTTCAGTGCGTGACGCTCGCCGGTAAAAGTGCCAGATGTTCGGCTGCGAGATGGCGTAGTGGTGAAGCGCAGCAGCCAGCCAAGCTGTTCTGTTTGCGTGCCCGTGGGATATCAACTCACTCGTGACAATGAAATCCCTAATTTTAAATTAATTTCGTTATGGATCAAGCTTAGCAGAGAGACATTAGCGACATCGTTGAGTGGGGGCCTATGTGCGAGCGCACTAATGCACTGGAGCGGACAATGTCGTCATAAGAGTATGACGTGATAATGATAATGGGTTAATGCTCATAAAGGCGAATTCCTCAATCTCTAATTTAAATTTACCAATCACTGGTGATCCTCAAACCCGTCTTGGCGCCATGACGCAGCAGTTAAGTGATGCGCCACTGTCCTGCGATGGCATGTGCCGCCACAGGTGGGGCTTTTGAGACCCAGGTTTCTCTTCCCGAGCAACCGCTCACGACCAATCAGTAATTCAACAGCCACCTGCCATGTTGGGCCGTTTCTCACAATCAGGTCGGCAGGTGGCGAAATCGAATTGTAGCTGTCTAATGCTATCGCAGGAAAAACAACCAGTGCCCAACATAGCCTCTCTTCCTAGGACCAATTACACTCGAAGACGAGATTAGATCAGTTTAGGTAGCGGCTGCGCTATCCGGCTCCGGATGAAAATAACGTGGGTGCAAATACCTCGAGGCCATAGACCAGGATCGCCAAACGCGACTCCCGTGCCTCTAACTTCAGCAAGGCACCATAGTGGCTTTCTTTTTGTCTCCTCACATACTTAAAAACAAAATCTCCTGCGATCTAACTATTCCATAAATAGGGGCGCAGGCCCAGCACCCTGAGGGGGAAGAATATCGTCGAGTCGTCTTAGCGAACGTCAGCGAGGCATCAACGCAGTATGGGGGCGATCCTGCATAGTTTTTCGCATTGTTCACTTTAATTTATCCTCGCAGCTTCCGCCCCATAATTATTCCTTCCCCTTATTTTCGTTTATTCTACTGTACGCTTGAATGTTTTTAAAACACATTCCTTCACTGTTTTCTCTCTCCTTTTCCAATTAAGAACCCGAAAAAAAAATTAGGCACTGCGCTTTTGTACTCGCTAGGTTTGCACACTATTTTGAAAACCCATAAAGGTCTCCGCTGGTCGGTGGCTGAAGTGAAGATAGTGCCGCTTGTGGTAAAAGATAGCAATTAAGTGCAAGCAACAGTTCAATGGTGAAGGGTGCGACGTGTAGTGCACCAAAGTTAGTTGAGGCAAATAATAATAATAATAACAATAATAATTGGTTTTTTGGGGAAAGGAAATGGCGCAGTATCTGTCTCATATATCTTTGGACACCTGAACCGCGCCGTAAGGGAAGGGATAAAGGAGGGAGTGAAAGAAGAAAGGAAGAATAGGTGCCGTAGTGGAGGGCTCCGGAATAATTTCGACCACCTGGGGATCTTTAACGTGCACTGACATCGCACAGCACACGGGCGCCTTAGCGTTTTTCCTCCATAAAAACGCAGCCGCCAGTGGTGTAGATTTGTAATAAGGAAGTGATTACTCATTGGCATCCACCCACGAACGTTCTATTGACTTTATATAGCTCTCCATTTCAGCCGTATAACTGCGCTTTGGTGGATGACAATAAGTAAATACTCCTTATTGCGCCTCGGTTAAAGAATGATCCCTGATTACGCTTGTAAATTTGCCCGCTGCCTTCAGCCTGGTGTGGCTACATTTGAAACGGCTTCATAGTATCTTGAGAGTGGATGAATGCAAATTAAAGTAAGGTTGGGGAGGGGGGTATAGTGGGCACGAGTATACTCTAGGCAATTTTTCTCCCTTCCGTACGTGTCATGGGTCGCATGCCTCTTTCTTGCCTATCAGACTTGAGGCCTGACCTCATAGGAACGCATTTCTCCTTGGGGCAAGTGCGAAATCTCTATAAGCAGCAAATTTCTGAGCGGTTTCATCAATGCTTTCAGCAACTCTTTGTCGGGCGGACTTTCACCTCACTTGTTCTATCTGAAATAAGAGTTGAGATAATGATTATTCAGAACACAAACACGTTTGCTTGTTTCCTGCTTCCAAAAAATGTTCCAGCTTCCAAAGAAATGGAAAAACACCCAGGTTATTCCATTGATATGTATACGCGTCCGGAGTGGCTATGGAGATGCTCTGAAAAGGATACGTTGCTGAAACAACATACTGTTCTTTCGGGCTAACTGTGCGATGTACCATATAATTAGTGACGACAAAAGTAATAAGATGGAAGGAATGCATCACTACTGGTTTTGTTTACAGGGCTTTAACGATTTAAAGCGGCTGAGACTGTGAGGGATGCCGTAGTTAAGGGTTCCGGAAATTTCGACCAACTAGAGTTCCTTAACACGCACTGGCATCGCACAGTATACGCGCATTTAGAATTTGGTCTCCATCTAAATTCGACCGCCGCTGAGATCGAACCCGTGCATTTCGCGTCAGCAGCCGAACACCGTAACCACTGAGCCACTGCAGCGTCTGCATCACTACTCCGTGGCGGCCCAAATATCAGCGAGCTTTTGGAATGATTACGATTAAGAGAAAACACGAGGTTAATGAGTAGTTTCTGTGCTTGCTTACAAAAATAATAAATAAACGAGAACCCGCCGTGGTGGCTCAGTGGTTAGTTCGCCCGGCTACTGATCCGGAGTTCCCGTGTTCGAACCCCACCGAGGCGGCTGAGTTTCGATGGAGGCGATACGCTAAAGCAGGCGTGTGCTGTGCGATGTCAGTGCACGTTAAAGATCCCCAGGTGGTTGAAATTATTCCGGAGCCCTCCACTAAGGCACCTTTTTCTTCCTTTCTCTTTCTTTTCTCAGCCCCGCCTTTATCCCTTCCCTTACAGCGCGGTTCAGGTGTCCGCCGATATGTGAGACAGATACTGCGGCATTTCCTTTCTTTGAAAATCAACTTTCAATAAACGAGAACTAAAAATCCTTGCGGCTCCGCTGTACCTGAAAAAAATGCCTCTCTTCAAATTCATGTTCATATGAAACATGCTACTCAAGCCGTGAATTACTGCAGACAGCGGAATCTCACAAGCATACAGTCATTTAAATCTTCTTATTGTCGTTTACGTTCAGAAACTCTCTACGTGACCTGACGTCGGTAACAGTACCCGACCACCTGGACACTGTCACAAAACAGTTTGCGTTGCTTTTCTGATGGCGCACTTTCTGCTTGCTGCTGTACGAGGTACGGGACGCACTAAACTTGAAAGGGTCATTTGCGGCAGCGGTTTTTCAGCTCATATATTTATTGAACGGCAGGGTTCTAACTCTGTACAAAGCTCGCACTTTTTCCCCACTTGTTTTTGTTCATTCCGGTGCCGCGTGCATATTTCTGCTATCAGCATACAAAACGAGAAAAAATATTTTTTTTTTCTGCAACCGTTATCGTACAGACCAGCAGATCACAGTCGCTTTTGGGTCATACGAAATAGCGGCCGTCACCAAAAAAGCGCAACACAAAACACTATTTTCTGTCTGCGTTCGTCACTTTCAGCTGGTGGATTTGCTCTCCAGTTATTTCTATTCCCTGTTTTGTACAACGCGCAAAATGTCATACGCAGTGCCTCTCGCAAGCGACGCAGTTGATCCCTATCCGCTCCTCTCTTTCTCCATTTCTTCCTTGCTTTCTTTTTTCAGTCTTGGTTCAATCCTTTAATCTCATATTTTCTTTCTCATATTATTCTTCCTTCCTTTCACGCTTGCCTTCTTCACTCATTCCATCCTTCCTTTCATCCTTTCTTTATGTATTTAGTTTTCCTTTCTTCATTTCTTTCTCAGTTCTTTTTAAATTTCGCTCTTCGTTCTTCTTGCTTTCCTGTTTTCTTCTTTTCTCACTTTCGGTCCTTATTCTTCATGACTTCCTTCTTTTCTGAAGACTTGCTTCTTTGCTGCTTGGTTTCGTTCATCATTGTTCGTTCGTCTCTTCTTTACTTTCCTTCTTTCTTCTTCCATTCTTCCTTCATGGCTTCTTTTATGTTGTTGTTGTTCCCCTCACAAATTGGTTTAGTTCTACCTTCATTTTCTTTTCTACTTTATTCTTGCCGCCTCCTGCCTTCCTTCCATTATTTTCTTTATTCTTCTATTCTTATTGTTTTCTTCCTTTTTTTAAATCTTCCTACTACTTTTATTCTTTCATCGCTCCTACCTTTCTTCATTCAGTTTTGCTTTTCTTCTTTTTTGTTGTCTTATTTTATTCCTTCATTTATTTCATCCTTGCCCCTTCTATTCTTATTTTCTGCTTTCCTTCATTCGTTCTTTTTCTTCTTTCTGCCTTCATTCATTCTGTATTCTGTCTGCAATAATGTTTCTTCCTTCTTTCTCCATGTTTTCGTTCCTCATTCCTTTTTTTCCCAACCTTTAATTTTTTATCGTTAGCATTACAAGCCCCACTGTGAAGCCAAAGTGTCCGGCTTCATCCGACGATGCAGCGCTGTGCACACTGTACACCCGTGATCCGGCAGATGGTAAGAACCACGTGATACGGTTGATATACGCAATATCCACTTGCCACTTACCACTTTACACTAGGTTGGGCTCCCGGAATATTGGCAACTTGGCGCATAAAAACAATTTCGTTGTCTCGTTTGAGCTCTTCACGGGCACTCTAATAAGGGGGAGGACGATGAAAGAGGTGAATGATTGTAGTTGCTATGACTATGCATTGCTGATCTTCCAACAATTTGCATGCCATGGGATTACATTTTTTTCTGCTTTTGTTAATCTCCCATTAATTTAAAACCACAAATTAAAAAAAAAACACATCGCCTATGCTATAACTTTTGTCCGTAAAGTTCTGAGACTGAGTACATTAAGAAAAATGCGTTTAACATTGAAATCATTTGTGCAGCACCCTTTCTAAATAGTCTCCCTTGCAGTCTGTACAAAGCTTCCAACGCTTCTTGAGTTCTTGTAAACATGTGTAAAACGGTTCATTTGACAGAGCTGTCAGCTCCTTTGTCGTGGCGTCTTGAATGGCCTCCACGCTCCCCATCCAGCGATTATTTTAGGGCTCTTTTCACACTAGGAAACAGGAAAAAATGGCATGAGGAGAGGTCAGGCGAGTATGGCGGCTGGGAAAGTGCAGTAATGCTGTGCTTGGTGAGAAATTTTCTCACGCTGAGAGCAGTGTGCGGCCTTGCGTTATCGTGGAGAAAGCTCCATTGTTCAGATGCCCATATGTCAGGGCGACGGCGTCGCAGTGCATCACGCACGTGTTGGTGAACGCGGATATAAAACTCTTTATTCACCGCCTGCCCTTTTGGGACAAACTCGCTGGTGTATGACACCTCTGGCCATCGAAAAAAAATTATCAGTATCGTCTTTGTTTTGGTCTTCTGCCGCCGCACCTTTCTCGACACCGGAGAGCTTGTGGACCGCCATTCGGCGCTCAGCCCCTTTGTTTGAGGGTCGTAATGAAAACACCATGTTTTATCTTCAGCAATAATGCTGTCAACGAATGCAGCATCCTTCTTTGCCTCAGAGAGCAAATTAGCGCTCACAGATTCCCGCGCGTCCTCCTGGTCCTGTGTGAGGGAGTGCAGAAGTCTGCCATTCAGCTTTCGTCAGCTTTCGGGACGCCTCTGAAGGACACTGACATTGAAGTCTGCCATCGGGTCCAGACCACCGGAAATTCTACCTCCCCTAACATAATTGTGCAGTTTACTCACAGAGCTCCGCGTAACTATTTCTTAGAAAAAGCAAGAAAGCACAGGCTAACGGCTCGTGACCTCGCGATAGAACAAGATGATAAAATTTTTGTCAATGAGCACCTGTGTCCGGCAATGAAACGCCTCTTCGGTGCTGTAAATGCCGCGAAAAAGGAACGAGGATGGAAATACGCCTGGGTCAAGAATGGAAAAATCTACGTTCGCCAAACTGAAACATCAACAGTTATTCCTATCACTAGCAAGGATCAGCTCTCTAGGATTGCTTAAAATGTTCCAGCTTATCTGTACAGCTTGTATGCTCTAAACATGGATTTTCTACCACAGCAAATTCATAAATTGGCCAAAAAGAAAAAACCTGCCCTATCTTTTTTTCATCAGAACGTCCGATCTTTAAGAAACAAAGATAATGAAATGCATGCTTTGCTAGAAGTATTTGAAATGTCTTTCACTGTGCTCATGCTCACTGAAACATGGTATGAACGCGAAACGGCTATATTCTGCCCATCTGGTTATCAATGCTTCTATCGAAATCGTCACGACAAAAGAGGCGGTGGTGTTTCTATCTTGGTAAAAGATAATCTGCTGTGTGATACCGAAGAGAAATTCTGTGCTGTCACCCCTGATTTTGAAGTGCTTACCTTACGACACCTTGACAATATGTTTTGCGTGGTCTATAGACCGCCATCTGGTACCTTTAGCCGTTTTTTGGCCTTCCTTGAAGAACTTTTAGAATATGTGACGGAGCAAAAAGCACAGATCTTCTTAGGTGGAGACATGAATGTGAACATGATTGTACCTACTCCTTACCAGAAAGACTTGAGCCTTACCCTTTCTACTTATGGCCTATCTAATGTAATCACCAACCCAACGCGCATCACAGAACAAAGTTCTACATTACTAGACGTATTTATTACCAACGTTAACACAGACACTACATTTGCTGGCACTCTTTGTACAGGTATAAGTGATCATCTGGGAACCTTTTTATTCGTAGACAAGCAATTTCCCATCAAGTGGAATGAACCAAAGCCCACATATCGTCAAGTTATTACATCTTCGCGTCTTGAATCATTCCGCCAGGATGTTGAAAAACAAACATGGGATGCAGTATATGAATGCCGTGAGAGCAATACAGCGTACCTTATCTTTATAAGTATCCTTAAGAAAATATACCACCAGCATTTTCCAGTAACACAAGTAAAAAAGCCAAAGAGAGCGCGAAAACCTTGGTTAACGAGAGAACACCTGAGAATGGTCAAGCATAAAAATGCGTTGTATGCCAAATTTGTAAAAACTAAAGATTTAAATATACTTGCAGAATTTAAGAGCTACCGGAATAAACTTACGTCTACGCTGCGGAAAGCTAAGGATTCATACCTAATAGATATGTTCGATGCTGAAACTACACTGCGTCCAGATGCAGCCTGGGGCAAGTTGAACTCTTTGGTGCGTCCCGGTACTCCTACGCTTACACTTGGCACCTTTAAGCATGGGGAAAAAGAGCTCTCCGGTGTTCCATTGGCAGATGCTTTCAATCACTTTTTTATTCAGCAAACGAAAGATAATGAACTCGATGGGAGTTGCAGTAGAAACTACGCTCAGTACGTGCGAGGAAACGATAGGACAAGTTCGCTGTTCTTGGCCCCGACTGAAACAGCTGAGGTTTTTTCTTCCATCAATAACTTGAAGAATAGTAAAACGCTGGACGTAAATGGCTTCCAGATATTGCCCGTAAAATACGTACTTGACATACTGTGCCCGATTATTACCTATATTTATAATTTGATTCTCTCTACTGGGGTTTTCCCTACAGGAATGCAAATTGCTCGAGTGATACCCATTTTTAAAAAAGGTGATAAGAACCTATTCACAAACTACCGACCGATTTCTATACTGCCTGTGTTTTCCAAAGGCATCGAGAAAATAATACATCACAGAGTGACTTCTTATTTTGACGAAAATCACTTATTTCTAGATTTTCAACATGGATTCAGGAAGAAAAGATCTACAGAGACAGCACTTCTAACTCAAAAAGAAATTATAATTAAGGCATTCAGTGAAAACAAGCTCACCATGGGTATTTACATCGATTTTACTAAGGCCTTTGACCTCATAAATCATGATATTCTTCTCTTTAAATTGGAAAGGTATGGTGTGCGGGGCCTAGCGCTAACCCTATTACAATCTTACTTATCTCACAGAACCCAATATGTAGATATAAACACAGCATCCTCTCCTACCCTCCATATAACATGCGGAGTGCCCCAAGGAAGCATTCTTGGGCCTTTGCTATTTTTAGTTTATATAAATGACATCGTCTACAGCGCTAGTAATGTTCAGGTGGTGTCATTTGCAGATGACACAACTTTTTTTGTCACAGGTATTTCCGAGGCCGAGGTTGAAAGCAAAACAAGCGAAGCCCTTAATAAACTGCACTCATGGGCAGATGCAAACTCCTTGCGCATAAATCCGTCAAAAACACAAATTCTGTTATACCTCCCCAAGGGAAAGAAAATATCTAGGCCTCTCAAAATAGCCTTAAACAGCCAACCAATAGAGCTTGTGACTTCTGTAAAAACACTGGGCGTTATCTTTTCTCACAACCTAACTTGGAATGCGCACATAGAACACATTTGTTCGAAAGTTTCCTCAGCTCTAGGTATACTTGGTCGCTTTAGACATATTTTTCCAGTAAGGGTAAAGATGTTGCTCTACAACGCGTTAGTACTAAGTCATATCCAATACTGCAGCTTGGTTTGGGGAACAACAGGGGTAACAAATCTTCATAGATTGCATTTGCTGCAGAAAAAAGCCGTCCGGTCCATAGCAAATGTGCCATTCCTTTTCCCCACAAGAAATATCTTTATAAAGTATGATATCCTTCCAATCTTCGCGTTATACTTTTACAGGCTTCTATTATGCTATAAATACTCTTCACAACAACGTGACAATCCCTTTATTGTACTTGGACAACTGAGAGAAAATAACAGCTGCCGTAACACTAGATACAAAGAAACTTGGATCACTCCAACACCAAGAACTTACTCTATGAACCAGTCCTTAAGTTACAACCTTCCCCTCTTGCTAAACAAACTAATCCATGACAATTTTGATATTACCAGAAATTCAAAACACAATATCCGTGACTACTGCCGAGACAATTTCAATCTGTGAAAGAAGCAGACATGATATATTTTAGTATATTTTAGTGATGTAAAACATTTGCTTTGAGTACATGTGTGTATTGCGACTTTCGTTTTGCATGTGTGTTCGCGCTTCGCGTAAATGTGGATTTGCATCGGATACCCATGACATTACTAATTGATGTAAATGATGTGACCCTCGCCTTCCTTCTGTACTGCCACTGTCTCAAGGAGTCGGGACCTCCAGTCAAGCTGTTACCACAGCTTTTAGTCCCGGCTCCTCCTTTGTAAGAAAGGAAAATAAACTTGAACTTGAACTTGAAGTTCTCACACAAAATTTGGTGGCATGTTGTCTTTCATTTAGTTCATTTATTCTACCCTCAAGACACGAGGGCATTGAAGAGGGGAGTGGTTGTATAGAGGGGTTTAGCAAAAGGCGTTTGATTTATAATTATACAATGATAGCTAAGGCGGAACATAAATGCTGATGGTCGATGATGGAGGCTGTACTTCCGGGAAGGTGGTTCCAGTCCTTTGCTGTTCGTGGAAGGAAAGACTCAGCTGCGCATTTTGTTTTAAAGAAAGAAATGCCGATTTTATGCGCATGATCAAATCGTTATGAAACATATGATGGAGAAAGTATAAGATCGCGGTGCAGTCTGGGGTTATGATACAATATTTTATGCATTAGGCAAAGGCGAGCGTGCTTTCGACGGCTAGCAAGAGATGGCAACTGTAATGTATTCTTCATAGAGGTTACGCTAGCGGTACGGTTATAATTCTGAAGGATGAAACGTTCCGAGTTATTCTGAATTAATTCGAGGGAACTGATCAGGTTTTCTGTGAAGGGATCCCAAATGAACGCAGCATATTCCAACTTACTACGAACGACAGATTTATAGAGGAGAAGTTTCAAGGAAGTTGGGGCAGAGAGAAAGTTACGGCGAAGGTAGCCGAGGGCACGGTTGGCGTTGTTAATCATTGAATTGATGTGAAAAGACCTAGTTAGATCACTTGCTATGTGAACGCCTAAATAGCGGTATGAAGACACTTGTTCTAGTTCGATGTTATCTAGATGATAAGTGGTGGGGTGTATAGAAATGCGTGACACACGTAGTACTTTAAATTTGGTTTTGTTTAGTTCCATTGACCACTTATTACACCACTCAAGAATTCCATTAATGTCTTTTTGCAAAAGAAGAGAGTCGTTAGGGTCGTTAATTTCACGAAATATTACACAGTCATCTGCAAATTAACTAATGTGGGAGGTAACGGAAATAGGAAGGTCATTAATATATATCAGGAACAAAAGGGGCCCAAGGACAGACACCTGTGGGACCCCAGAATGCACGGAAGTGAATGGAGAACAAATGTTATTAGCCATTACAAACTGTGTTTTATTACAAAGGAAATATTTTAACCATGCTAAAACATTTGGGAGAAGATTTAGCTTGCTAAGTTTAAAAAGAAGTAGTTTGTGACTAACCTTCTCGAAAGCCTTGGAGAAGTCTAGAAAGATACAGTCCGCGCATGAACGACGATCCAGAATAGCGTGAAGTTTGTGCGTGAAGGTAAGTAACTGCGTCTCGCACGAGAATGATTTGCGAAAGCCGTGTTGAGCGTCAGTGAAGAAGGAGTTAGATTCGAGAAAGGTAACTAGGTTAGTGTATAGGATGTGCTCAAAAATTTTGCATGGTATGCTGGTTAGTGATATTGGGCGGTAATTAAGAGGGGAATTAGTACTACCTGACTTGTGCAACGGAACCACCTTCCCGATCGTCCAGTCCGCTGGAAGCACTGACGTCTCAAGTGACTGCTGGAAAATTTTGGAAAGGATGATTGAGGAATAAAGTTTAGTACTCTTCAAGAAATTCGCGTTAATTAAATCTGTTCCAGGGCTTGTATAGGTCTTAAGATTTTCTATTAAATTTTCTATTCCTAGGGGCTCGATGAATATTGCATCCATGATTGAGAATTGGCAGTCCTCCACTGTAGGACTTCAATACATCCTTTGATGGCACGTGCCAGTTCTGTGGGGAGGTGTCTGACACCTTCCACATGGTTTGGGCGTGTCAATCTAACCCATCTATCCCCCCCAACCCCAACCCCACCAGAGAGGACTGGGAGGCGGCCCTGCTCGGCTGTCAAGACCTGAAGAGCCAAAAGGCCTTGGTTCAACGGACGCGGGCGGCGTTGCTTGCCAATGGGGCCCCGGAATAGGGGCTCCACCTAGTACTGTGAGGGGAAAGGGCCAATAGGGTCCTACCCCAATCACCTTTCTGTAAAACTTTAATTGCTTATAAATGTTTTTCACCACCACCATTCACTGTAGGAAACGTGACGTTGGAAGAAGGTCGAGAGCATCTGGCAGCATGCGGACTGTAATGGTGTGGTCTTGCTGTACGATTTCCCTGATCCGAGCCATGTTGTTTACATTCCGTGAGGTTGAAGGGCGCCCCTGCCCTGTGTCGTCTTCCACCAACGTTCTCGCCGAAACGAACCTCTTGTGCCACTCGACAACTCGCGCCCGCGATAATGTCTCGTTGCCGTAAGCTTCACGAAGGAGCTCATACGTCTGTGTGGCTGTCTTGCCAAGCTTCACACAGAATTTTATGTTCACGCGCTGTTCGAGGTCGACGTCCATCTCTCCACATTCACTCACTGTAGAATGCGCAGACGACAAGTGACAACGTGTTTTTCTACATGTAGTGCATGTAGCGGCTGCCACAGCACTTAACATAAATAGCTCAGGTTAGCCCGAAAAGATGGCGCTACACGTACGCTCCAACATTTGTTTTGGGGAATCATTTCTAGAGAAGGTAATAAATCAGTCTCGAAACTTTACGGACAAAGGTATTTGGTTACAGTGGCTGTAGTCTTCCATCACGCTTGTAATAAATGGTACAACGTGCAGTTCATAACGCCGTCAGAAAAATAGGCAAGTAAGAACGCACCCAAACTGGTGTTTACTTGCACTGACTTCGATAAAAAGCTCTTTAGAAAAATAAACCACATGAAAAAAGATGAATTATTTCTGTTTAGAAGCAAAAAAAAATGGCCCTCACTGATCTGCAAACAACTTCTGCAAGGTTAGTGGTGTTTGGTTGTACTTCCTCTCCATTACAGCTTCTTTTCAATGTCATCTGGAGACTGGGAGCTCATGGTAACTGGCAGTGAATGACGCCTTGTGTATAATTTTAAGCGCTCCGGTGTGTGCAGTAGTTGCGAGCTTGGGCTCTTCTGCAAAGCCAACCTGTGTCATACTTTTGCCTTGTTGGCTTTTTGTAGCTGGGGATCTCTCTTTTTTAGTACAACAATTTTCGGCAGCCTGCAAAAAGTGTTCTGTATCTGACAGCGATAAGGGACAGTGAAAAATCTGACGTCAACAAAAGCAACACTCCCATTTTTTCCAATCGCAAAGATTGGAAAAAATCTGCGTTTTCTCAGCAACGTAACGTCCCGAGAGCTAGCCGTTTCTCAAAAGCAAACAATGTTACCTGGGGGCACCTTGTATGGTACAGTGTTTAGAAGTTTTTTTTAGGCCGGCCAACAGAGGGACCTCAAGTATTTTTGAATGAGATGAGTTTGGCACCATTCCTGTTTTTAAAATGTGAAAGCTCGCGTGTCCTGGAGCATACTGGCGTATGTTGGAATGTAAGCGTCAATCTGCTATTATCGTGCGACGATTTTTCGTCATTAGTTGAGGGATTGGAATCACACTCACGTCAGTACGTGGGTTTGTGCGGTAATTTTGCATGTGCTTGCTTTTGTATTTAACGGTATGCATCGTATGACCGCTGCGACCTGCCAAAAACATGGTTTCTCTAGATATTGCCGCGAATATTTGCAGTGTTTGTTCGTTTTTCAAATCTGCCGCCAACCTTATCGCTTTCTTTGCGACGCAAGACGCGACTAGACTTATCTCGATTGATCGCAACCAGGCAGAGCTGATTCTACGTTGTTCCGGAATGTTCTAGTAACTTTGCATGCTTTATCTCGAAAGTTCGCTATCAGCTTTAAATTGAGCACGGCCGACAGCGGCGGGCATTCTGTTCGACGACCGCCGAGCACGCTTGTCGCTTCACCGCCGCCGAGTGATTCAGTCCATTTCGGGTGCAAGGCAGCCCAATAAACAGTTTTCTTTTAGAAGACCCTTTCGTCCGTCTTCATCGCTGCTTGGACTGCCGTCACCACTACGTGACATCTGGTGCAGGTGCGGGGTAGCCTTCCATGTTCCGGACGCACCCTTCAAGTCGTGAAGACAGCCCTCAGCGCTTCGCACAGAGGACGAGCCAGCAGCTCAGCGAGCCAGCCGACGTCTCCAGGGAGAGGAGCCTGAGTTCGGGAAACTGCCGGACCGCACCAGACAGCGAAAAGACTCTGCTACGAGCACCGCAACCGCGGCAAAAATGTCGACACCGATCATACTACAGCAGCCGCGGGTGCCGCCAACTTTCAATGGATCCCTAACCGAAGACACTGAAGAATGGTTGGATCAATTTGAGCGCGTGGCGTCATTCAACAAGTGGGATGATGCGGCAAAAATTGGACACGTGTTATTCTCATTGAATGGCTCCGCACGCACGTGGTACGAAAACTACGAGTCGTCCCTTACGACATAGGAGTTATTCAAGATAGAACTATTGAAGGTATTGACCAGTGTCGTGAGGAAAGAAAGAGCCGAACGGCTCCTCGAGTCCATGATTCAGCTTCCGAATGAGCCCGTCCGCGGTTACGTCGAGGAGATGAAGCGCCTCTTTCGCCGCGCCGACCCCGGGATGACCGAGGAAAGGAAAGCTCAGTTTTTAATGCGCGGCGTAAAAGAACAACTCTTTGGCAGCGTCGTCCGCCAGCCACCAAAAAGAGTCGAGGAATTCATGCAAGACGCCTGCACGATTGAGAAGACCCTCGACATCCAAGCTTGACAGTACAATCGCTCTTCCTCTGCCTGTGCAATCCGTTCGGACACGCCGGCCACCACCAGCGACAGCTTGCGGGAAGTTATCCGCGAAATCGTCCGAGAGGAGCTACGCCGATTACTGCCATCCTCCCCACAGCCACAAGCAGCGACTCTGATGGACGTGGTATGGGAAGAAGTGCAAAGAGCACTTAGCACCCCGACGGCCACAGAACTCCAGGCCATGACCTACGCCGCTGCAGTAAGGACTGCTCAGCCCCAATGACAACCCCCACTTCCTCCCCGAGATGAGCCACTTGTTCCACAACGCCGCCTCCCAGCCTCCGCCCGCCCAGCCTATGACCGACGCTCAAGCCCCAGGAAATGCGACGCCTGGAGGACTTCCGACAACCGGCCGTTGTGCTTCCATTGCGGTGAGGCCGGCCATATTCTTCGTCACTGCCCGTACCGACGTATCGGTCTTAGAGGATTTGCCGTTAACGCCCCACGACCACGCTTCGGACAACGTCCGCAGGAAATCGACGAGTACATGCGTCCAGAAGAGTACACGCCGAACCGCTTTTCGCGCTCACCATCGCCGTCAACCTCGCGCTTTGCGTCGCCACGCCGTAGCTACGCAGCCGCGGTACGAGGAAGGTCTCCCAGTCCCCGTAAGGGAAACTAAAGGCAGCAACCTCTGGAGGTGAAGTTGCTCAGAAACGAAACGCCGAAGATCCTCTGCCGACCACGCCCTATGAAGACGCTGCGCCCACGACACCGCATGAAGAACCGGCACTCGCTGCACCGATGCCGCATACAATGAGAACCCCGACCACGACGCAGGCTGCCTTGAAAACGACGCCGCCACCCAGAAGAGCTTCGACCACACGCCCTACCCGCGACTCGCATACGCGACGAAGCCGTGACCCGACGCTGAGAGCGACATGCAATGCAAGAGCCAGGACCTCCGACTTAGAAGTGACTATCGACGGCCGGAAAGTTACCGCTCTAGTCGACACAGGAGCCTATTACTCGGAGATGAATGGAACATTCGCTGCGCAGCTGAGAAAAGTCACAACGGCTTGGGCCGCCCACAAATTCGCACCTCAGGGGGCCACCTCATTACGCCATCAGGACGATGCACAGCGCAAGTGATTGTCAAAGGACATACCTATCTTGAGACCTTTGTTGTGCTACCGCAATGCTCCCGCGAAGTGATCTTGGGTATGGATTTCCTTAATGAGAATCCGGCGATCATCGACCTCCGATCCAAGCAGATCACGCTTTCAACGGACAATGCCATCGCTTCGATGAAAACTGGGGAAAATCACGTTTCGCATAGTGTCCTGGAGGAACAAGTGAGCGTCCCACCACGATCAAGCGTTCTCGTGACCGTAGGCGCCACGAAAGCCATTAACGCTGAAGCCATCATCGAGGGGAACATGCAGTTGCTTTTAGACCGAGGAATAACCATCGCAAGAGGCATCGCACATTTCCGCAATGGCCAGGCCGAAGTACTGCTGACTAACTTCAGCGAAGAGTACCGGCACATTTCCAGAGGAACGACGATTGCTTTTTTTCGACGAATTATCTGACGTACGAGACTCCTCAGCCCTCTCCGACTCCTCCGCAGAAGATTCGCCTGACCAAGAGAACTCGCCCACTTTAGTCATCAACCCAGCCCAGCACCGGAACAGACAAGACCAGATCCGCAATCTGCTTCAAAGCTACAGTGAGTGTTTTTCGACATCGCCGAAGGTGCGACAGACGCCAATTGCCAAGCATCGCATTATAACGGATCAACACGTCCGACCTCTCCGTGAAAGCCCCTACCGTGTGTCTCCGCGAGAACGACAAGCCATCCGGGACCAAGTCGAAGAAATGCTTCGCGACGACGTCATCCAGCCTTCAAACAGCCCATGGGCGGCACCGGTTGTTCTAGTGAGAAAGAAAGACGGCGCACTTCGATTCTGTGTGGATTACCGCCGCTTGAACAAGATAACAAAGAAGGACGTCTACCCCCTCCCCCGCATCGACGACACACTGGACCGCCTCTGCAATGCCAAATATTTCTCATCGATGGACCTCAAGAGCGGCTACTGGCAAATTGAGGTCGACGGAAGAGATCGCGAGAAGACAGCCTTCATCACTCCGGATGGGCTGTTTGAGTTCAAGGTGATGCAATTTGGTCTCTGTTCCGCACCAGCGACGTTTCAGCGAGTAATGGATACAGTCCTGGCAGGCCTGAAGTGGCAACTTTGTCTGGTATATTTAGATGACGTCGTTGTCTTCGCCTCGAACTTTGAAGAGCACCTCAAAAGACTTCGAACAGTTCTAGACGCAATCAAGTCGTCTGGCCTTACCTTGAAAGCAGGGAAATTCCACATTGCCTACGAAGAGCTACTGTTTCTAGGCCACATCGTTAGCAAGGAAGGAGTACGCCCAGACCCGCCGAAAACAGCTGCTATTGAACAGTTTCCACCGCTGGCCGATAAAAAAGCAGTGCGCAGATTTCTCGGACTGTGCGCATATTACCCACGATTTGTGAAAAACTTTTCGCTCATAGCCGAGCCCCTGACCCAAATGACGAAGGCTGACGTGCCGTTTAAATGGGAAGCGCCGCAAGCAGAAGCGTTCAAGGAACTTCAGCGTCGTTTACAGTACCCACCGATTCTTGCGCATTTTGATGAAAACGCCGATACTGAAGTTCATACCGATGCAAGCAGCGCGGGACTAGGCGCCGTCCTCGTTCAAGAAAGCGACAGGTTGGAGAAAGTCATCGCATACGCTAGCCGTTCCCTTTGCAATGCCGAGGCTAACTATTCGACAACTGAGAAGGAGTGCCTTGCCATCATCTGGGCTACGTCGAAATTCCGCCCCTACCTCTACGGACGACCGTTCAAGGTGGTCAGCGACCACCACGAGTTTTGCTGGCTTGCCAATTTGAAGGACCCCTCTGGCCGACTCGCTCGATGGAGTCTGCGTCTCCAGGAGTTTGACGTCACCGTCGTTTACAAGTCCGGACGCAAGCACTCTGACGCCGATTGCCTCTCACGGGCCCCTGTAGATGCACCGCCGCCGGACGACGATGAGGACGCCTTCCTGGGACCCATCAGCCCCAGCTCTTTTGCTCAGCAGCAACGCTCGGACCCCGACCTAAAAGGCCTCATCGAGTACCTCGAAGGCAACGTTTCTTAACACCCCGCTTCATTCAATCGAGGACTGTCTTGCTTCTCTGTGCAGAATGAGGTCATTGGGAAGAACTTTACAGCGAGCAAAACAGCCTACTTTCTTGTTGTACCTACTTGTCTCTCGAAGAAGTTCTACAGGCTTCACACGACGAGCCGACAGCTGGACATCTCGTGTTTATTCGCACCCTCCGCCGCATTCAAGACAAGTATTGCTGGTCCCGACTGTGCGAACACACGGTGCGCACACTATGCGAAAACCTGCCGATATTTTCCGCGACGAAAGACTCCCCCCACACGACCAGCAGGATTTCTGAACCCCATTGAACCTCCCTCAAGGCCCTTTCAGCAGATCGGCATGGAATTGTTTGGCCCTTTTCCAACGTCAACATCTGGAAATAAGAGGATCATCATAGAGACCGACTACCTGACCCGCTACGCCGAGGCGAAAGCCCTACCGAACGGAACAGCAGCAGAAGTCGCCAAATTTTTCGTGGAGTGCATTCTTCTTTGACACGGCGCCCCCGATGTGCTCATCACGCACAGAGGAACAGCATTCACGGCGGAACTAACGCAACCCATCCTGCGCTACAGCCAAACTAGCCACCGGAAGACAACTGCTTACCATCCGCAGACCAACGGGCTGACCGAGCGCCTGAACAAAACCATCGCCGATATTCTCGCCATGCATGTCGATGCCGAACACAAAACCTGGGATGTCATCCTGCCTTACGTCGTCTTCGCCTACAACACCGCAGTGCAGGAGACCACACAGATGACGCCTTTTAGACTCCTCCATGGCAGAGAGGCCATGACCACGCTAGACGCCATGCTGCCAAACGTTACAGAAGAAGGGAACGTCGACGTTGCCGCCTACCTTCAACGCGCTGAAGAAGCTCGAAGGCTTGTCCGATTACGGATCAAAGATCAGCAGCGGTAAGACGCGAGACGCTACAACCTACGAAGACGCAACGCGGAATACAAGCCAGGAGACCAAGTCTGGCTGTGGACGCCCATTCGCTGCCGTGGATTGAGTGAAAAGCTTTTGCGCCGCTATTTCGGCCCGTACAAGGTTCTCCGTCGGCTAGGTGAACTGGATTATGAAGTCATTCCTGACTCAATGACTGCATCCCAGCGACGCCGCGTACGACCAGAATTTGTCCATGTAGTCCGTCTGAAGCCCTATTATGCGCGCTAAAGGCCGCTGCAATTCCATGCTCTATTTTCGCAAGATCCGTTTTTTTCTCTTACTAGTCACATTATTTGTTTTAATGCATCGGGCCGATGCTTCGTTGAGAGGGGAGTAATGCCTCGAATATTTGCAGTGTTTGTTCGTATTTCAAATCTGCCGCCACAACACCTTATAGCTTTCTTTGCGATGCAAGACGCGACTAGATTTATCTCGATTGATCGCAGCCAGGCATAGCTGATACTACGTTGTTCCGGAATGTTCTAGTAACTTTGCACGCTTTATCTCGAAAGTTCGCTATAAGCTTTAAATTGAGCACGGCCGACAGCGGCGGGCATTCTGTTCGACGACCGCCGAGCACGCTTGTCGCTTCGCCGCCGCCGAGTGATTCAGTCCATTTTGGGTGCAGGTCAGCCCAATAAACATTTTTATTTTAGGAGACCCTTTCGTCCGTCTTCATCGCTGCTTTGACTGCCGTCACCACTACGTGACAATATATTGTTTAATGACGCACGTGGCTTTAGGTTTCAATGGGACACAGAGTGTCAAAGTGCGGGCGTATTGCATGAATGCTGTTGTTCCAATTAACATGATTCTTTTTGATTTCTATATTTTTTCCTTATACGTTCAGTGTAACCACTGCATTGCTACTGCTTCCGTCAGAAGTTATTAAAGTCATTAAGCTTGAAACATATGCACCGAGTTTTTTAGATCATTTTCTATTTGCATTTAGGACATTAATTTCAAAGATTAAACTAAAAGATCCCCCTTAAGAATGTCACCAGAGTGGCCTCAATCCAAATAACAAAAGTAGCAAAACTTTGAAAAGGTGCTGGTGTATGCTTTCTTTCTTTTGAACTGTCCACTAGCTGTGCTTCATTTCAATGTATTAGTATATGCTTACTCAACCATGTTTCTATTCCCACTCAGACTGTTACTGCAGAGAAATCGCACAATTGAAATTAAATACTATGTAGCAAAGTGGCGGCGCATTTTTATAAACCCAATGCAGTCTAAATTATTTCGGAGAACTCTAATGCAGAATGCGCCGAAATAATCGAGAGAGTGTGCTTCTGCAAGTAAAAGCCCTTATTCTATTTGACTTTATTTTGTTTTATATCAATGGTGGCAGCCGCAATCTTGACTAAATTTCAGGCAAAAAAGTGCGAATTCCAATGTAATTAGAAGGTTAACGCTAAAAGGCATCTACTTTCACTGCGTTCTGTTTTAGTACACTTCGAAAAAGAGCTTTACTTGCATTTTTTTTTCTCCCAGGGGAAAGGCGCCATCTATTCTGCGCGAAGAAATGCCATACCCGCAGATATAGCAAATGTTTCCTTTCACGTCGAATCCTATCCGACGCTTCTTAAGCACGAAGAAAGAAGCCAAAAAATTGTGCACTTTATTTTTCTGGCTTTTTGTTTTAGCGCAGTGGGGCTTACTGTGTCTCCTTTCTCTTTTATTTGTTGTTTCCTTTAGACGTATCAGCTTCCCCAAAGCCTGCTTCGAGCGCCAAATAGCTAGGAATTCTTGCTGATGGTTTGAGGACACTGCTGTAAGAAACGTTCTTCAGCTCAGAATCGAGACTATTTGTTGACGGCTGATATTTTACGCTAAATTCTTGGTCTTTATTCTAGCACCAAATAAAAGTTCATTTCAGCAGCTTTTGCTTTTATTATTGCCAGCATGAATGGGGACCGCAAAGAGAAGTAATTTACATAATGAATGAACCGCTGCAAGAAAATATTTACCTGATATGATGAAAGACGAGTGAAGATAAGCAGGAAATAAAAGATGGTTAAATATGCATTGTTTTGTGTTCGCCAAGTTTCTGCTGGTTGCTTTGAGCGGCCATTGGGGTGAGAATACTGTGCCCCAAGCACGGCATAAGAGTGTTTTCGGGAAGCCTTCCTGTGGATCGCTACATTTTAATGCCTAGAGAACTTCCTGGTCAGAGCGTGGCATCACTAAACAGAACAAAATATGCTTTTGGTTGATTAATTGAGTCGAAACAGTCATTTATTATCTTAAGGTGTGTGCGAGGTCGTATGTACAAAAGACAATGCCCCAAGACCTGCTAGTTGGACCTCCTCGTACGGATTGAATCTTGAAAAAGGAGCGCAAACAAGAGAAAAGCACCCAGGAAAAAGAACACATAAAACGAGCGCTCGTCTTTTGTGGACTTTTTCCTCTGTGCTTTCGCTTTTTTGCCGCTGCACTTTTAGGCATGAGGTCAATGACTTGCAATTTTAGTCTTTTTGTGTAATTAAAATTTTCGTTCTACTTGTTTTAGTAATTCAGTAAGGGGAGATAGCTAGTTTAATTTGTACCAAAAGTCGGCTGCACAACTCTTAAGACAGGAAGTGATATTCATTATACGGAACTTAATACTAGTAATGTGAGGGTTGGCTGTGCAGGAAAGCATACATTGCGTGGCGTCCGAGCTTTGTCTGTAACGGTCTCGTTCGAGGTTTTCAGTAGTCACCTTGTTTCCCATTTAGTCATTGGTTTCACAAAGCGTGAAAAGAAATTTTCTAGTCTCTTCCATCTTTGCCAATAGGCTTGAATACTGAAGGGTTTGAAGGGATGGCACAGCGCATCGCGAACGCCTATAGATACAAATTTATTTTTTTCTGTCCGGATAGCCGAGGCAAAAGGCATATTCAAATTACTGACAAGGCTTCGGAACCGTTATTTGCACACAACACCTCAGACACGGTGCGACGATCAAAAGTAGCACTGCAACGATGAGAAAAAGCAAGAAATCATAACAAGAAACAAAAGAAAAAAGCTTGTGTTGCACTGACTAAGTGCAATATTAAATGACGTACACACACTGACGAACGCAAAACTACCAACACATAAGATTACACACAACTGATCTGCACAAGGAATGCAATGACCTTAAAATAACACTGCAATAACACTATGAAGAATAAAAATAATCCAATAACTTTATGGCGATCATACGTTTGGCGGGAACTATGGGTAACATGATTCAAAACATGAATGCACAGTATACGTATGCACTACACATAGCGAGACAGATTAATTTCCTCTTCATACTATACACTGAGAAGGAGATGTTACACCCGTTTCTTAAACTCAGATTGTGAGTTTGACTCAGATAGGACGTCTACTAGCTGAGGGTAAGTATGGCAGCCGCACTCGGTAATTGGGCAGATTACGTTGGCTGCCACATAAGCCGCTGCATTTGCACTCAGCATGCGTGCCTTTAAAGCTAGAAGAAGCACCGCCGTCAGTACCTCCTTCTGCGGCTCAAGAGCTCGCCATTGGCATTGGCAAATTAAAGTGCAAAGCTAATGGCAGAGAGATAACGAAGACGAATGATGAAAGGAGTAGCACGGATTCAGCCAATTAGAACAAACGAAGCGGGAGTATGCGCCGATGACCGTGCGGTGTAAGGCATCGGAGAATGGAGCTGATCTGCTGGAATCAACGGCGTTCTAATTCCTCTGAGTGTTCAGGCTTTTTTTCTGCTAAACAATATTATGACGCAAATATTTATAAATTTTCGGATAAACTTGCATTCATGTTGAGCTTCATGTTCAGCCTTGTTTCTTCATAGTTTCTGGACGATGTTCCTTGCTAGGATTAGCCCAGAATGGGAGCTCTGAAATTTTATGTATAACATTGCCGTACTCAATTGGTAGATGTGTAATCCACCACTACAATGCACCACTGCGACGCAAATTGCACAATAGCCTTTTCACTGCTCTTTTTGCATGATATGTTAGAGAATTCTAATACGAAAATAATTAATATCCTTAATTTGAGGCTTCCCGTTAACATGAAACATAGAATACATATGAATATCAAGTGGTACTTGAATAATTTTCATTCACCATCCGTGAGCCCCAGAAAATAATCTAATCCTAATTGTGCCTTTACATCTTTTCTCCTATGTACGTTAGCGTTGGAGTCCGCTTCTATGCAGCTTTTGGTTCATGCGTCGCATAAAGACTTTGCCTCTGAACTCTTGTACTTGTGATAGGAGAGTTAAAGCATCTCATAAACAAATGTAAGCGTTCCAGAGCTGCAGCCTCCGACAATGTCTAGTATTTCAGATAAGAAAATTCCGGCGCCTCGAAAACCACTGCAAGCTTTTAGGAGTCCCACTTTGATGAGGGCGTCACCTTCACTTATCAGACTGCCTCTAAGTGGCTGCAGAATAATGGTCAGAGGCGGTTTTCGGTAATGAATCACGGATGTGGCAACAACACCGAAATGTTGCGAGATTAACCAGTCTTTTGAAACTAGCCCATAATTGGTTTGGGAATTGATGTAGTTTCCACCGTTCGCAGAAAGAGATGATATGAAGCAGCGGCTGTGGCGGAAAATCTAATAAGTGAAGTCATGACTTCGTACAGATCGCCAACTTTTATGCTGGAAGCTATTAGACGGAAAAATTGAAGAAGGTCGACAAAGAATTGCACCACTGTTTTGTTGCTAACCGCCTATTTTTATATTTATTGCGTCACATTTCAAAGGTATGATTAGTAGTACTCACGAGCTCCAGAAAAACATGATCGGGGAAGTTAAGAACATAAGAACATGTTGGCGGTAATCGAGCTCCAAAGAAACTTTAATGTACTCTGTTTTACACCAGTACGTATGCAAAAGCTCTGTTATTATTAAATTTTGTTCCTAAATTTTTTGGTGTTTAATCACCACACAAAGTTTTATTCATATTGAAGGTATGGTCTTTAAAACGCTCTATTTATAACCTGAATATTTCGTCATTAAAGGGCGGAAATGCATTTTTTTGTTTAGTCGACGTAACTGGGCCTAACTTATTAAGTGTGCGGAGCTCGCTTTATTGCCTAAATCTAGTCAGGAAAACACAGCGTGTAATTAAAACAGGTAATCCAAAAAGAGCCCTCCATAACAGTGTGTAATGTAGCCCGCATACAGATTTGGCACCTTCAAACCATGTACAGTGCAATACGGAGTGGTAAGACAATCACAACCTCCCTTTTGCTCCCGCACCCCAAAAAACAAGAACGAAAACAGAACTTATTGAGAAGACCTTGTGTATCGATTGAAATACATAGATGAAGAACCAATAGTGGGCCATTTCAAGGATAGAATGAAAAGATTGACTCTGCATTTTTCAGAGAGCGTTGATGGAGCATCATTTGCACTGAATTGTGTTTGTTTCTTCACACATATCATCCCATCATTTTTTCCACACACTGACCGCTTTCTTGCGCTGTATTTACACCTGTATTTTATAATCATCCGTGCAGGATTCCAGAACAAACCAAAAGAGAGAGAACAATCCTAAAAGGCTGCACTTTCCAGTCAATAACAACGCTTTATGTTGTGTTCGCGCGAAATACCGAGCATAACGACTACCCATAAAAGAGACAAAATGCTATGTGCAGCTACAACTTCATGATAATTTGAATTTGTTTTTATGCGGCTCGACTAAAGGTTGAGATTCGTATCAGATTATTTCCAGGGCATATAACAGAAATTTCTTTGTGACTGGGAACGGCCTATCACTAGTTTTTTCTTTCTTTCTTGCAGAAATCATTGTCTACTCACTTTCTCTCTAGGGTAAGCTGAGCCGTAGCCTCCACTGTAGTAAGTAAAAGGTTCTAACACCGGCTTTCAACTGCGTGCTCTTGCGTATTAGTAACGCCTGCCTAACGACCTTATAGAAGGTTTACCAGCTTGGCGGGAGCCGCCAAAGAAGCGAGTAGTCCGGGGTGGACGCCCTGTTTGGAGCGAGACATCTGCAGTCACGTGCGCTGTAATTAGGTCAACTAACTTGATGCAGTCTTGTCACGAATTTGGCTTCGGTCGGTTCTGTTATCATTCTCATTTCTTCGGGACGAGGAATGAGGGAGATCCTTCGAGCTTTAATTTTATGGCCTGCGCGCATTCCTTCTCAACAGTGCCGGGAAAAACAAAGGAATTGGCGCTAGTGCACTTGAAAGATTCCTCGGTATTTATTACCTCCTTAGCTGTGATTCATGACCTTCTAAAGGTACATTTGCTAGAACACTGATGGTTTATGGGACGACTACTGAAAGAGCAGCACAAAAAATTGCCGTGGATCAAACCTGTAATTATTATGCTTAGAATGGGCTCAATAGCCACTTTTTAAAAACCGCAAAGAAGAAGGCGAGACAAGTGACAGTAGGCTCGAGTATGAAACTTGGCGGGGCGTGCATGCAACTACTGCCTCAGTGCTAAGACAAATAGAGCAAAAGATTTCTATCTAAACTCGCGGATGAGAACGAATGCAAGCGACCAGTACAAAAGCTAATACCTCAGCGGACGAAAAGTGCTTACTATTCCAGTCCAGAGTTTCCTTCAAGAAATTCCATAATAGAAAATGGCCTTCCTCGAGGGCTTATTGCCGCGATATCAGTCGCGCATTGACAACTGCAAGCGGCTGTTTTCTCGCGAAAGCATTTCGACACTGGTCAGTGCCTCTGCTTTGAAACTCATCATAACCGATCAAAAATGTCGGGGCGAAAGCTGAGACAGAATGTTTTAAAAAAAATACTTTTATGATTCGCTAGAGCTAAAATCCGCGAAATCATCGTTAGAGAGACTATGCTGTTGCTCGTTAAGTAAAGTTGAGCAGAATTACGCGCGAAAGCGCGAGTAAAGCTTGAGCGTGCACGGACGCTAGCAAGTGGCCTAGGTGTTCCAGGTCGCGATGCCTGAATAAGTCTACTTTTCCCAATACGCAGAGTTGAGTTTCCCCATTCAGGTGGTGATGAGAGGAAACACCTTGTTGATGGTGAAATCGTGGTTTCTTGATGACCGGGTGGTTCTACCTCGCAAATATTCACGTTGATCGAAGAAAAGAGAAGGTTAACTATTTATTTACAACATAAATAAAAGAAGAAGAAACAAAGTAAGGAGAAAACTATTTACAACATGACTAAACCGTTTATCAGACGAATTCTGCCCTCGTTCAACCCAGTACGCGTGTTTTAAAGCCTCTGTCTCCGCCCTTAGCGGGGACAGCAGCCAATAAGATTACAAGCGACTCACCTCCCCAATCAGCGGTTAAGGAAAAGAAAATAAGGTTTCCGTCAACTAATCGCAGATTGGGGAAAGAGTACTGATTAAACGTTTGCGAATAGAGATGTTGCAATCAAATACACAAACAGCACAAACGCGACCACCCTTTCCCACGGTTCCAACGGCACAGCGGTTACTACTTTCCTAACATTGTCATTTGTTTTCTCTTTCGCACACGTGACAAACATAGGCCGACGAGACGATCACTCAAAGTTGTTTACAGAACATCGAAAGAGAAGAAGACAGTCGTTACGGGAATAATGGGTTTCATGGTCACTCGGCTCCAACCCAGCCGTACCTCCTTCATTCCCGAAGCCTCGGCAACCCCTTGGCAACGCACACATGTCAACAGCTGTGTCTGCTTAGGGCTCTTCCCGGCGGGTTATGCTCGTGACGGCGCGGTGTAGATAAGGACACCCGCCGCAAGCAGGGGATCGAGGCCGGAACGGGACGGGTCCCTTTGTTGGCGACTTCCGAGCAGCCTTCCTTGCAAACAGAAGACCAACGAGTTTGCGGAAAGGTCAGCGAACTCCACTCGTGCCAAAAGCGATGCTCCTCGTCCATAGGTGCATAATACCGCACCAACCGCCGCGCTAAACACTGTGCCGGTTCGTGTTGTCGCCGTGGGTTACTGAGCGCAGGGTACCTGGTTTCTCGCAGATAATAGATAATACGGCGAACGGCTTACCCACAGCGCAAGTCTATTCGTTCCAGATTTTCCTTTCACTTGTGTCTAACCTCTTCTCTGCACACGGCAGTTATTGCAGCCCCCATTCGGCGCCAGTCGACAGGGCAGCTCGTTTTTCTCTTCACACCGCCACTTCCGAGAACTACTACTGCCACCATTCTGCGCCATGGCCTAGCAGAATGGCAAAGAAGGCACGGGAGGACCTTCCTCGCTACGGTTTGCCGAATGGCTTTATCAGTGGTTGCACTTTTAGCCCACGAAACGCTGCCGTTCCCGTTAGCGGTGAATGGTAGAGAGTGTCAAAGCTTGCATTATCCAGGTAGGTCACAGCCACAAGGGATATGTGGACCGGAGCGTCAACGCTCTTTTAATGCAGCCGACTTGGGTCACGTCAGCTGTGTGGAATGGACTTGGGAGCGCATAAGGGGAAGGACAATAAAGAGAGGTAAATCGATTAGAGCCGTTTTTTTGGTTTAAGGCGTAGCAACAAGCTCGAAATGCACGAATTATGCACGCAAATATTGTTACTTTCTCATGTCTGGCCATAGGCGACCGCATCACCTGTGTCCCTTATTTTCTCCGTCCATCCGCAGAGGTGGACAGGCGAACTTTTCACCTGTACGGATGTCAAACACCGAAAAAAGTTCCGAGGTTCCGTACATAGCTAGCGCTGAAATGTAAGGGTGCTGTCGACAATCCACATAAGCAGTACGTATGTAGCTCACGCGCCCTCTTCTGCATAACATGAGTGCCCATGTATTTGCAACCGTAGACAACAGCCTCAACAAATGCGTACGACTTTAATGGATACCTGCAAGGAGATGCAGCGAGTAGGTAGTGGACGGCGGGAAGAATCACCATTTTATATTAAGGCGAACGCCTTAAATGGCTCATGCTCGCCTCCGTCCCTCTGTTACCCTCTTCAACTCGGCAAAGAAAAAAACCTTTTTGCACGATGGGGTTCGAACCACCATCCTTCCGCTCCGCAGCCGAGTGTGCTGACGACTACGCTACTTCCTGCCAAGGCATGTGTAGTTGTCCTTGTCTGGGACACTGGAGAGTGTTTGCAAAAACGCGTCGAATCCGACGGGTGCCTTCCAAACGCTCTCCAGTGTCTCCAGCGTTTAAGATTCCAAAACATTTGTGTACTGAATTAACATCTTAACCACACATGAGTGACACAAGCAGCAACACCGCGCTAAAGGCTTTCGCCTCACCGCCCTTTAGATCAACAAAGTGCCCCCCTGAATTTCTGTGGCGATAGCTACATTACGGTAGCATTTCGAGCCTTCAGCGTGGTTGGTCACGTGGTGCGGAGCAATTGCTGGCGGCGCGGCGCCATGGCTGATCACGAGGTTCGTCACATGGTTGGTCACGTGACCAAGTTCCACTCGGCCAGCTGTAGCTATCGCGTCACTCCTGGTTTAACCAGAGCTAAACCACCGCCAATTTTTTCATCCTGCGGTGCGGGATAGCTTTAAATGCGATGAGGACGTACCCATCACGCAAGCCCTTGCTAGAATAATTCAATCACCCAAAACATGATTGATTGGCGTTCAGAGTTCGGTAACTTTGCGTAACTAAAGCAGCAGTTAAAAAATAGGCCTAACAATTTCCGCTGTGTATATCGTAAGACAAAGCGTATTCAATGTGACGCTTTCCTATGCTGCCAAAATGAATTGTGTATTAGAAAAAAGTGCACAAATTGCAAAAATTATTTCCTTCATACTGTGACAACTTTTGCTGAAGCATACATCTTGGGTTTAAGATTGATAACGTTGACAAATGAATGTTCATGAATATACGTGATTTAATTCACGCAAGAAAATATTTTACTGGAATAAGTTTATTTCGTTAGTCACACGCAGAGTTTAATTTTTCTTCAAGCAGTTTCAACACGGAAACTGAAATGAACTGTATTCGGCTCATGTGCCAGTCTTTTGCTCTAGAACATTGTTATCTTTGTGCACAGCATAAAGATATGCTTAAGCAGAAAACACATCAAGGACTCTATTACCATAGGAAGAGCAAACAGAGCAGTGTAATAATATTCCTCAAGATATTCATATTTTAATTTCAACATTCGGAGTCGAAACATCCAGACATCCCATGGAAGAGTTTCATAACGGGATCTTTCCACGCTAAGAAGACATTATACAGACACTAGGGGTATCAAACATCAACTAAAATAAACCCAGAAATTTGCTGAGCTCATCAGCGAGTAAAAGGGAAAAGAATGATTGAAAAGAAAAGGAAGTAATTTTGTCCCAGAGATATTAGCGTGCTTTCTAAATTACTCTCCTGTCAAACGTGGTGGTCTCACACACAGACATGTCCGGAAAAATGTTTTGACAGCAATAAATGCTGCCTAGAGTCTTGACATCGTAATGTGATCGGCTAATAACCTTCCCGGACGTTCTTAGGACTCTGGGGACAACAAATAATACACCGCGGCGCGAAATGAGTGTGTCACTATTACAGCATCTTAAAGAAGTAAAATCGGGCAAAAAAGAGCTGTGAAAATAAAGTGACATTAGCTAAAAACTAAAAACTGCTGGCTCGCTTCAGCTCAGGAGAAAGGCAAACCAAGAATAAGTTATCACAGAAATGAAATACGCTGAAGTGGCTTCGTCCTGCAGAACTCGCCCTCTAGAACTTGAAGAAAGGAAAGGTCTGAGGTACACAGCCAGTTTGATCTGAATGCTGAGGAACTGTTCCTAAAATCCCGAGCAGAACAAAACAAAGTACTGTAAAAGAGTGCCGACTTACTGGGACTGACATCAAAGGTATGAGGTGCGCAGCCTTTGAGCGAGGGCGCTGTGGATTATGATGCGAACCGCAATGCGTATTGGGGCGCTTCTACGTAATGGGGGGGGGGGGGGAGTGACTGGGATGATATATAAGAAATCAAATTGGGCAGGGAGCAGGGATGCTTTGCGGGACCGATTCATTGCTTACCAGAACGCTCGAAAAGTCTATAACTGAGGTTACTACTGCAGACACAGCGGCTGCAGCACGGCCAAAAAGCAATATTTGCGACCACTGAATTATCAGGCACGCCATGAGCCCGTCGTCATGGTACGAAACATTAAAATTGCCATATTTTAAAAACATTCTTTTGCGCTTATGCCATGGCTGCCGTAAACGGTTCGTAGTTTTTTTTTCTGTCCGCATTCCAAAAATCGACTTTATATGAAACGTAAGGAAATGCTTGGGAACGTGGTTTACGTAATAACAACCGGCATTTCATTAAAGCTATTTTTTCTTGATCTCAAAAAGGCCGCACAGATTATTGCCGCCGATTGCTCGGGTTGAGCAAAGATGCAGGCTGTAATAACGTTAGGTCGTGAGGAAAAGCCACCTGTATAGTGTTAACGGCGTATCGTACTAAACACAAGTCAGCTCGTTAGACTACCTTTAAGGAAGGCATCGATGGTTCCTTGATCTTGAAGTTGCCTTGATCTTACCCATAATGGCTGCACTGAGGACAACCCTCATTGATGTAGGATTTCGCATATTGTCTAAGTTGTAAAACTAAAACGCAAAAAGGCGCGTTCTTTGGCCACCTGACACTTTCCTATAGGAAGCTTGCATTATGGCCGCTCAGTGTTGCCAAGGAAAGTATGAACAATGCAATATGCTAATTATCAAGAAGCAACTGTCGATTGTGAAGTACATGCAAAAAGGAAGACTGTAAAGTGTGTTTCAAAAATAAGAGATGCGTAGCAGAGTGATAAACCTGCAAACAGTTTGAAAAAAAAGTATTATAGTTAGCTAATTCGCTTTGCTTGTTTGTTATTGGTCTTATACACTCGCTGGTTTTTCTCGTGCAGCAATGCATCCGTATTGAAAACAAATGGCGGTACAGTGACAAGAAAATTAGTTGTCCTAGGCTTACGGGCTTCTCGGATTAACAGCGATATCGGACTGGCATTAGAGGCCGACTAGTCAGGAGTGGCTGGGCTGTTATGACGTTTCGCTGACGACTGCCTGGTTGGTAGTTAGCTAATTCGGTTTGCTTGTTTGTTATTGGTCTTATACACTCGCTGGTTTTTCTCGTGCAGCAATGCATCCGTATTGAAAACAAATGGCGGTACAGTGACAAGAAAATTAGTTGTCCTAGGCTTACGGGCTTCTCGGATTAACAGCGATATCGGACTGGCATTAGAGGCCGACTAGTCAGGAGTGGCTGGGCTGTTATGACGTTTCGCTGACGACTGCCTGGTTGGTAGTTAGCTAATTCGCTTTGCTTGTTTGTTATTGGTCTTATACACTCGCTGGTTTTTCTCGTGCAGCAATGCATCCGTATTGAAAACAAATGGCGGTACAGTGACAAGAAAATTAGTTGTCCTAGGCTTACGGGCTTCTCGGATTAACAGCGATATCGGACTGGCATTAGAGGCCGACTAGTCAGGAGTGGCTGGGCTGTTATGACGTTTCGCTGACGACTGCCTGGTTGGTAGTTAGCTAATTCGCTTTGCTTGTTTGTTATTGGTCTTATACACTCGCTGGTTTTTCTCGTGCAGCAATGCATCCGTATTGAAAACAAATGGCGGTACAGTGACAAGAAAATTAGTTGTCCTAGGCTTACGGGCTTCTCGGATTAACAGCGATATCGGACTGGCATTAGAGGCCGACTAGTCAGGAGTGGCTGGGCTGTTATGACGTTTCGCTGACGACTGCCTGGTTGGTAGTTAGCTAATTCGCTTTGCTTGTTTGTTATTGGTCTTATACACTCGCTGGTTTTTCTCGTGCAGCAATGCATCCGTATTGAAAACAAATGGCGGTACAGTGACAAGAAAATTAGTTGTCCTAGGCTTACGGGCTTCTCGGATTAACAGCGATATCGGACTGGCATTAGAGGCCGACTAGTCAGGAGTGGCTGGGCTGTTATGACGTTTCGCTGACGACTGCCTGGTTGGTAGTTAGCTAATTCGCTTTGCTTGTTTGTTATTGGTCTTATACACTCGCTGGTTTTTCTCGTGCAGCAATGCATCCGTATTGAAAACAAATGGCGGTACAGTGACAAGAAAATTAGTTGTCCTAGGCTTACGGGCTTCTCGGATTAACAGCGATATCGGACTGGCATTAGAGGCCGACTAGTCAGGAGTGGCTGGGCTGTTATGACGTTTCGCTGACGACTGCCTGGTTGGTAGTTAGCTAATTCGCTTTGCTTGTTTGTTATTGGTCTTATACACTCGCTGGTTTTTCTCGTGCAGCAATGCATCCGTATTGAAAACAAATGGCGGTACAGTGACAAGAAAATTACTTGTCCTAGGCTTACGGGCTTCTCGGATTAACAGCGATATCGGACTGGCATTAGAGGCCGACTAGTCAGGAGTGGCTGGGCTGTTATGACGTTTCGCTGACGACTGCCTGGTTGGTAGTTAGCTAATTCGCTTTGCTTGTTTGTTATTGGTCTTATACACTCGCTGGTTTTTCTCGTGCAGCAATGCATCCGTATTGAAAACAAATGGCGGTACAGTGACAAGAAAATTAGTTGTCCTAGGCTTACGGGCTTCTCGGATTAACAGCGATATCGGACTGGCATTAGAGGCCGACTAGTCAGGAGTGGCTGGGCTGTTATGACGTTTCGCTGACGACTGCCTGGTTGGTAGTTAGCTAATTCGCTTTGCTTGTTTGTTATTGGTCTTATACACTCGCTGGTTTTTCTCGTGCAGCAATGCATCCGTATTGAAAACAAATGGCGGTACAGTGACAAGAAAATTAGTTGTCCTAGGCTTACGGGCTTCTCGGATTAACAGCGATATCGGACTGGCATTAGAGGCCGACTAGTCAGGAGTGGCTGGGCTGTTATGACGTTTCGCTGACGACTGCCTGGTTGGTAGTTAGCTAATTCGCTTTGCTTGTTTGTTATTGGTCTTATACACTCGCTGGTTTTTCTCGTGCAGCAATGCATCCGTATTGAAAACAAATGGCGGTACAGTGACAAGAAAATTAGTTGTCCTAGGCTTACGGGCTTCTCGGATTAACAGCGATATCGGACTGGCATTAGAGGCCGACTAGTCAGGAGTGGCTGGGCTGTTATGACGTTTCGCTGACGACTGCCTGGTTGGTAGTTAGCTATTTCGCTTTGCTTGTTTGTTATTGGTCTTATACACTCGCTGGTTTTTCTCGTGCAGCAATGCATCCGTATTGAAAACAAATGGCGGTACAGTGACAAGAAAATTAGTTGTCCTAGGCTTACGGGCTTCTCGGATTAACAGCGATATCGGACTGGCATTAGAGGCCGACTAGTCAGGAGTGGCTGGGCTGTTATGACGTTTCGCTGACGACTGCCTGGTTGGTAGTTAGCTATTTCGCTTTGCTTGTTTGTTATTGGTCTTATACACTCGCTGGTTTTTCTCGTGCAGCAATGCATCCGTATTGAAAACAAATGGCGGTACAGTGACAAGAAAATTAGTTGTCCTAGGCTTACGGGCTTCTCGGATTAACAGCGATATCGGACTGGCATTAGAGGCCGACTAGTCAGGAGTGGCTGGGCTGTTATGACGTTTCGCTGACGACTGCCTGGTTGGTAGTTAGCTATTTCGCTTTGCTTGTTTGTTATTGGTCTTATACACTCGCTGGTTTTTCTCGTGCAGCAATGCATCCGTATTGAAAACAAATGGCGGTACAGTGACAAGAAAATTAGTTGTCCTAGGCTTACGGGCTTCTCGGATTAACAGCGATATCGGACTGGCATTAGAGGCCGACTAGTCAGGAGTGGCTGGGCTGTTATGACGTTTCGCTGACGACTGCCTGGTTGGTAGTTAGCTATTTCGCTTTGCTTGTTTGTTATTGGTCTTATACACTCGCTGGTTTTTCTCGTGCAGCAATGCATCCGTATTGAAAACAAATGGCGGTACAGTGACAAGAAAATTAGTTGTCCTAGGCTTACGGGCTTCTCGGATTAACAGCGATATCGGACTGGCATTAGAGGCCGACTAGTCAGGAGTGGCTGGGCTGTTATGACGTTTCGCTGACGACTGCCTGGTTGGTAGTTAGCTAATTCGCTTTGCTTGTTTGTTATTGGTCTTATACACTCGCTGGTTTTTCTCGTGCAGCAATGCATCCGTATTGAAAACAAATGGCGGTACAGTGACAAGAAAATTACTTGTCCTAGGCTTACGGGCTTCTCGGATTAACAGCGATATCGGACTGGCATTAGAGGCCGACTAGTCAGGAGTGGCTGGGCTGTTATGACGTTTCGCTGACGACTGCCTGGTTGGTAGTTAGCTAATTCGCTTTGCTTGTTTGTTATTGGTCTTATACACTCGCTGGTTTTTCTCGTGCAGCAATGCATCCGTATTGAAAACAAATGGCGGTACAGTGACAAGAAAATTAGTTGTCCTAGGCTTACGGGCTTCTCGGATTAACAGCGATATCGGACTGGCATTAGAGGCCGACTAGTCAGGAGTGGCTGGGCTGTTATGACGTTTCGCTGACGACTGCCTGGTTGGTAGTTAGCTAATTCGCTTTGCTTGTTTGTTATTGGTCTTATACACTCGCTGGTGTTTTTCTCGTGCAGCAATGCATCCGTATTGAAAACAAATGGCGGTACAGTGACAAGAAAATTAGTTGTCCTAGGCTTACGGGCTTCTCGGATTAACAGCGATATCGGACTGGCATTAGAGGCCAACTAGTCAGGAGTGGCTGGGCTGTTATGACGTTTCGCTGACGACTGCCTGGTTGGTAGTTAGCTATTTCGCTTTGCTTGTTTGTTATTGGTCTTATACACTCGCTGGTTTTTCTCGTGCAGCAATGCATCCGTATTGAAAACAAATGGCGGTACAGTGACAAGAAAATTAGTTGTCCTAGGCTTACGGGCTTCTCGGATTAACAGCGATATCGGACTGGCATTAGAGGCCGACTAGTCAGGAGTGGCTGGGCTGTTATGACGTTTCGCTGACGACTGCCTGGTTGGTAGTTAGCTATTTCGCTTTGCTTGTTTGTTATTGGTCTTATACACTCGCTGGTTTTTCTCGTGCAGCAATGCATCCGTATTGAAAACAAATGGCGGTACAGTGACAAGAAAATTAGTTGTCCTAGGCTTACGGGCTTCTCGGATTAACAGCGATATCGGACTGGCATTAGAGGCCGACTAGTCAGGAGTGGCTGGGCTGTTATGACGTTTCGCTGACGACTGCCTGGTTGGTAGTTAGCTATTTCGCTTTGCTTGTTTGTTATTGGTCTTATACACTCGCTGGTTTTTCTCGTGCAGCAATGCATCCGTATTGAAAACAAATGGCGGTACAGTGACAAGAAAATTAGTTGTCCTAGGCTTACGGGCTTCTCGGATTAACAGCGATATCGGACTGGCATTAGAGGCCGACTAGTCAGGAGTGGCTGGGCTGTTATGACGTTTCGCTGACGACTGCCTGGTTGGTAGTTAGCTATTTCGCTTTGCTTGTTTGTTATTGGTCTTATACACTCGCTGGTTTTTCTCGTGCAGCAATGCATCCGTATTGAAAACAAATGGCGGTACAGTGACAAGAAAATTAGTTGTCCTAGGCTTACGGGCTTCTCGGATTAACAGCGATATCGGACTGGCATTAGAGGCCGACTAGTCAGGAGTGGCTGGGCTGTTATGACGTTTCGCTGACGACTGCCTGGTTGGTAGTTAGCTATTTCGCTTTGCTTGTTTGTTATTGGTCTTATACACTCGCTGGTTTTTCTCGTGCAGCAATGCATCCGTATTGAAAACAAATGGCGGTACAGTGACAAGAAAATTAGTTGTCCTAGGCTTACGGGCTTCTCGGATTAACAGCGATATCGGACTGGCATTAGAGGCCGACTAGTCAGGAGTGGCTGGGCTGTTATGACGTTTCGCTGACGACTGCCTGGTTGGTAGTTAGCTAATTCGCTTTGCTTGTTTGTTATTGGTCTTATACACTCGCTGGTTTTTCTCGTGCAGCAATGCATCCGTATTGAAAACAAATGGCGGTACAGTGACAAGAAAATTAGTTGTCCTAGGCTTACGGGCTTCTCGGATTAACAGCGATATCGGACTGGCATTAGAGGCCGACTAGTCAGGAGTGGCTGGGCTGTTATGACGTTTCGCTGACGACTGCCTGGTTGGTAGTTAGCTAATTCGCTTTGCTTGTTTGTTATTGGTCTTATACACTCGCTGGTTTTTCTCGTGCAGCAATGCATCCGTATTGAAAACAAATGGCGGTACAGTGACAAGAAAATTAGTTGTCCTAGGCTTACGGGCTTCTCGGATTAACAGCGATATCGGACTGGCATTAGAGGCCGACTAGTCAGGAGTGGCTGGGCTGTTATGACGTTTCGCTGACGACTGCCTGGTTGGGCATCTCACAGCACTGTTTTGGCGTATCTACGCTCACATGCATATTCGGCCTTCTTCCGTTTGTTGCCTTTGGTTGAACATTGGTTTTTGGGAAAGGAAATGGAGCAGTATCTGTCTCACATACCGGCGGACACCTGAACCGCGCCGTAAGGGAAGGGATAAAGGGAGTGAAAGAAGAAAGGAAGAAAGAGATGCCGTAGAGGAGAGCTTCGGAAAATTTCGACCTCCTTGGGATCTTTAACCTGCACTGACATCGTAAAGCACACGGGCGCTTTAGCGTTTCGCCTCTATCGAAACGCAGCCGCTGCGATGGGGGTCAAACCTGGAACTCTGAATCAATAGCCGAGTGCGCTAACCACTGAGCCGCCGCGGCGGGTGCCGCCTTTGGTTCGATCGTGTTCTTGCACACTGTATTCAATCCCGTGCCCTCTTGCACAAATCAAATTAACTTCGTACTTCCCACTGTTTCTTATTCGCAGACAAACTTTGATTAGTGTTTGGAAAGGAAATACGCACCACTGTCTCACTCGATGGGTGGGCACCTCAAGCACGCTGTGACGTGGCGGTGTTGTCCACCTGAATAACACCTAACGTGATGCTGGCGGTGAAAACTAACAGAGACACACGGAACGTTGCGACACGGAGGTCCCTATGTCCCCGCCACGGCCCCACTGTACTCAAATGCCTGACGCGTTCCACGACTGCTGTTGCACTCCCTCAGTGGCTTGCACTAAAGTTGTCTGTACAAATATATAAAAGCCTTCGCTGCAAATGTTTTTTTACACTTTGCTTTCATAATTTAATGTGAGCCTAAAGACTTACAACCGCAGATGTTCGGCGCCACAGCGGGAATGCAGCAACAACTCTTGTAGTTTCCCGTGCCGCGTCGGTTTTAAACTCTCGAGTTGTAAATGCCGGGCGCCGGTCCTCGATCACACCCTTCAAGTCGTTTCAATTCAGCAATCCAGAAGACAAAGGAGTCCCAGCGAGTCACACTTGTTACAACGTTAGCTGTTACTAGCTCTTACACTGGCTCTACGTGGTGAATCTCGTCGTTGGCGGACGCACCGCAAGTATAGATCATGTCCACGTTGACTCACCAGCCCGCAGTGACGTCACGCATGACGTTTCTACGACTCGCTATCGCAGCACAAAGAACTCCCACTCTGTGATGTGCACACGAAATCGTCGGGGGATTTTCGAACGTGGTGCGTCGATAGCGGAGCGCTGCGAGTGCCAGTCCAGCGTTGCGCGTGTGCGCGTGTGAATGGTGTGTGCGAGGCGACGGCTACAAAGAGCGTGGCGAGCACGAGGAGCGGAGAGCTGACGTGTCAAAAACCAAGGTGTAAAGGAAGACAGAGCAGCGGAGATCGGGTTATTCAAGCGTGGAGGCAGCAGCCGTCGGACGTTGGGTCCGTACTGCCGGGGCCTTTCTTGGATCACCGACGCAAGGCTCCTGCGTTCCTTGCAAGCATGGAGGTAACAGCCGATGGACTGAGGGTCTGTGCTGCCGAAAGGCACTCTTGGATAGCCTGCTATAAGCATCCGGCTTTTCGTGACGCCATCGACGGGACCGGGCTACGTTTTTCCTGCTGCTGCAAAGTTCTTCGGGCAGTTGGCGGGAAACCACAGGAGTCTTCCTGTGTTCCTCTCCGCTCATACTACCACCTGACTATTTTCCGCCGTTTCCTTCGACGCAACGCCAGCGGCGGGTCGCAGTTCATCAATCCGCGTTCCATCCTGTCTTCGAGGCATCCCCGCATCACACGAGACGCTCCACATCTGGTGAACTCTTTCCTTTGTTCTATAGTGTTGCACGCGTGTTGAATGTGTGTTTTTCTTATTTTCGTTTCTTATTGGCCCCTTTCATTTAAAATATAAATACGGCTTCGTTTTGTTTTCTCTGATCTCGTTGCTGTTTCGTTCGAACCTGCACGTGATAGCGTTCCCCTTCGGAAAGTCGGGCACGCGTTATCGATTCACGACACACTCCCTCCTTCATACTCCCGCGCTCTGGCCCCAACACACAGTCCTCTGAAGTTCAGGTTAGCCCCCGCATTACCTCATGCTTAGCATTAGCATTACGAACTAATAATCGTCCTGCTAGCTCTTTTTGTGCTGATCAGTATTTTGGCACAGTCGTTTTTCTAGTTCTTTTCGCCACTTGCGGGTTCCTTTCACAGTTCCTCGCGTTTTTCATCTCGCTGCCTTAAGTGCACCCATCTTGAAGAAGCCGAGACTGTATGTACCTTTTCTCTGTCTCAGCATTTTATGACGCAGAATTTTAGTTGAGCACGTGCCCCTACTGAAAAGTGTATATAGGTTTGAATGGGTCAGCAAATAGGATTACGGCACATTTGGTTTTGCTTTATGGGATGGACGTCCCAAAGCGGCTCAGTCTATGAGGGACGCCGTAGTGGAGGGCTCCGGATAATTTCGACCACCTGGGGTTCTTAACGAGCACTAACAACGCACAGTACACGGACCTTTCACATTTTTCCTCCATTGAAGTGCTACCGTGGCGGGTGGGTTCGAACACACGACTTGCATACGCTGTGTGATGTAAGTGCACGGTAATTAACCACAGGTAATCGAAGTTATACGGAGCCCTCCACTAAGTAGTCTCTCAAAGGCTGAATCACTTTCGAAGCTTCATCTTATAATGTTAAACGAAATGTTCCATAATCCTATTTGTCGACCTGTTCAAACCTGTACACATTTTTCAGCATTACAGATCTGAACCATCTGGGGCTCGCCATTTTAGATTGCTTATTATATATGCGAATAGGCCAGTCCCTCGAGCATGGTATTGATTTCAGGGAACCTATCTTTATAATTGGAAATTATATATAAATAAAAATTTTAAATACTTTCAGGAAAAGGTGCACCCTTCCTTCATTTTCAATTTAGGGGGTAAACAATCTAGCTTTCACTACCACGACCTGAAGAGCGCTTTCTTTCCTAGAACATACCTGATTCTTCAACATGTATATTTTGCTTACCTCTCGTACACGCTGCAGCTCATAGAATAAACTATAGCGCCATATAAAAATATTAAATTTCGTAAAACAATTATACATTCACTTAATAAATATCGCACGCACCCCGACCCGAATAATGAAACAAAATCATGATAAATCGCACCGTACCTCTCCCCGAGAGATGCAGTTTGTTTATGGGGATTTAACGTACCAAACCGACTCATGCGTCCCAGAAATATACAGCGTGGCCCCGTGATTTGGTCGACCACGGCTGCTGCGCGACATTTGGTTGTAAACGAACTCCCGAACACCCAACTGTGCCTAAATTGATCCCAGGTGTGCCCCGACCTCACGACCGGTTCTCTTAGGAGTGCACACCTGGAAGAGGCCCCACGAGATTTTCTCCGCCCACATCAGGGAGCTCGCCCAGCTTCGAACAGTATCATGAAAAAAGCTTTTCAACGTGTGTTCGTGTAGTAAAAGGGCCACAATCAGGCCCTACCGCAGAGGGCGAAATTTCGTCCTTCTAGGATCAGTGATCTGTTGAAAGGAGGGTTTGGCGGCGCTATCGCCATCATCAACGCTGCGCAAGGGAGCCCTCTACCGACTCGCGCCGATGAGAAGGGCTCACCAAAGATTATTTTCAAGCCTTCCTGCGCAGAACTGCTAAAAGGAAGCTGCTAAGATAGCTTGTACAAGTAAAAAAAACGGGTATGTGCTCTGACCCTCTGGGGCTCGAACTAGGTAACTCCTGCATGCTATGCTGATGCTCACACCAATAGGCCATCACTGCGGTGGCCTTTAACGAAAGGCAGCTGAATTAAAACAAAAGCCATAACATAACAGTGTACATCATATCTTATTGATGATGGTCAAGCATCTGATATGGTAGTCAGCAAATAAAAGCTATTGAGTTGCCGTAATTAACAGTAGAACTAACATAAAAATGTATTGAATACAACACTTAATGCTGAAATGAACATATTAATATCTGGTCGGTCTCAAAGGCTAATGGACTGGAAAATGGAATCTAATCATTCCTGAAATGCGATGGTGCGAGGTCAGGTTATGAAGTTCATTTATGAGAATATGATTACGAATCTTATTTTGGAATCAATATATTATGCTTTCAAGATTCGCTACGGCTCTTGTTACCTTGAAAGTGTCGGTTCCCATATCTTTTCCAGTAAATTGCATCACAACTTAGGCTGGAGCGAGCACATAGACAACATTCATATTAGGATAGGAAGAGATATCGGTATGCTGTAGAGGCTTTGTTGCCTTTTACCAAATTATTTGTAACTAAAAAAGCAGTTTTGCTTCTCCATTATTCATTATCATACTGGTTATTGCCTGCTTATCTCGGGTACCTGTAACAAAACTGGCATGGAAAAAATATCAGCCCTGCAGTCGTGAGCAACTAGATTACTTTTACCTACAAATAGTTCCTTCGCGAAAAAAGATTCTCATATAATCCCCGTAAAGAGCCTGTATGACCTGAAACTATGCGTGTTTATTTTTAACGAAATAAAAACAAAGTAAATAAACGTTTTTAACATGTGCCTGAATAGATGTACATGCTATAGCTTGCTCTGGACTTCAGTTGTGGTAAATAGGCCTCGTACCAAGTACGGAGAACAATCAATACACTATAAAATCATGCTGTGTTATGCTCATCCTGTTGTAATACATGCTGATAAATATATTTTCGCGCCTACTAGTTTCAACTGCATCTTCTCGTCTTTTCTGTGTGCGTAGCGCTCTATCACATATGACAAAGTGCGTATTTTTTGTTCCGTTTGATATGCAAATATGTTTATCATTAGAATAATAACTCTTTTGGTATTGCATTTCGTTGCATTCTGTACACAGCTTTGTATAGAATTCAGTGTACAATATTTCTGTAAATCATATTTACTTACCAGAACTGATTGTTGATTAACCGCTGTTGTGTAGAAATATGCTGTAAAAAGCGTTTGCCGTTTGTGGACTGCAATACCACTCGTGCTGTTGTACCCACACGAGGTGAAGACCCAGTAAGGAGGTTGAGCACCTCCAATTGTCTTGCTTCGCGGGCAATACCTGTAGGTTTCCTGAAGGAGCAAAAAAAAACAGAATAAATTGAAAAGCTCTAATGATTCAGATTGAAGGCACGTAGTTGCTTACACAGCAGCGGTGCAATAAGCAGCTTTTATTAGCAAAAACTACATTTCTTCACTGTCACGCTCATCGTTTGTGCTTGAGGCTTGTTTGACAGAAGTACGAATTGGAGGCTTACAAATCTCAAATTTTCTGTATTTGATGATGTGCACGGCACTACTCAAGAACGGAAAGGGGGCGAGTTGATTCGTACTTCCCATGAGGCGACGCAAGAAAAGCAAAGGCAAGGCAACTGGACACGCAGAGACTAGTGGAGAGGCGGCGTTATTATATTGCAGCTCTAGAGGACTCCATCGGCAAATGATGTTCTACTGGGAGGACGTACATGCAACAACTATCACCTGGATATAATGGGATTCACCTGGTGTAAGAAAGAAAAAAAAAGCCAGCGAGCAGAGCTTACTCAATGCTCCTCGTACTTACTTATAATGATACAGCGCTCAGTTTTCGCAAGAACCTGCTCATTTCTTACCACTTGGATGTTGTACGAAGACAGAATGATCTCTGTCTCGCTTTTTAGTATTAATTCCGCAAAGTGGCTGCGTCAGCCTGTCATCAAGGGTGTCTCCATTAGTTTACTACTTACTAGTTTACTAGTGCACTAGTTATTTCCATGAAAGATTTGAACCTTTTCGCCTATGAAGATTAGGATCGGATCCCGAAAAGCGCATATTTTTTTTCGGACAATCCGCCTGAGCGGCGTCAACATCTTTGCGTTTATTGGATGCGTCACTAGCGCGCAGAGAAGATATCCCAAAGCTGCTGGAACTCGGATATAAGTCCGCAAGTTGCTGCACGCTGCGATTTTGGTACCTGCGGGAATCTTGCCCCCTTTTATTTTTGCTCCCGAATTTATGCTCGAAGAAAGTGAAGATGTGGCTAAGGCGTGAAGTAGAGCTGAAAGCTGAAAAAATAGAAATAAACAGTTTCATGATTCTCGAACTGCGATATGCGGGGACATGCCGAAAGGCCGCAAGTAAAGTGGACTGCGAAAACGCTGAATTTGCCGTAGGCACAGCGTGACGGCGTGGAGAAGGAAAGTAATTTCACGCGGCGTTAAACTTCTATCTCCCAGGAAGCGTAGGCGTTGTGAGATGACGCTAAAGTAAAACGAAGCTACATAAACATTTCTTCGTTTTAACCGACTCGGTGGCTTCTAGCCTGGCTTACTCGGCGCATTCAGAGGCGAAATGGGAGCAGTTTTGGCATTTTAAGCGTAGCTGTATTTTTTTGCATTTCCGTGTCAATTTTCTGTTAGCTTTGTTCTTTTACAAAACGTGCAAGCCAAGCAATCCGAATAGCACTGAATTGTATTTTCGCGAGCATCCCATTCTCCTGGGACATCAATCAGCGATATGCTCGCGCCAGTGATTCCTCCTTTGCTGCTGTGTGTTTAAAATGCGAGGAAAGTGTCGAACCTAATAAAGAAGTATCCGGAATGTCATTTTTTTCCCAGCAAAATAGCGTTGAAGACTAAAAAAACACCATGGTTTTTTTTCTGGCTCCGAAACTAGGGGGACAAAATTTATGAGCTATCTTGTTATGCGCTGAGGGAAAGATCTTCCAACGGTTATCTACAGTTAAAGCAAGCGATTATCTTCGATAATAAAGGTAAATATGCAGAGCTACTGGCTAGGTTGAAGTGAGGAAGTTAGAAGAAAGTGCAAATAAATGCTCCTGTCATATTAGCACACCGTATATTACATAGTATGGCACTATTTATTTTTTATTTAAAGTATCCGAAACGACGCTGTTTGAGAGGCTGTACATGCAAAGAACAATAAATTAATGGGGCTGATGTGGTCTGAAAACCAGAATTTAAAGAAAGACGATCAAAACAGTTGTGCTTCAATAGAACAAAATAAAAAAGCACCATTAAATGATTGCCCAAGCATACAGACATAGACAAAGCCATAATAATAAAATAAGATAATTCCAGAATCAGAAAATGTGCATATACCATCGAGGCGCAAGTAGCAAAAGAATAAAGGGAACGATAGCATGGCCTCTACATCCCAAAAACACGTTTTTGTTCTTGTGTATGAAAGAAGGATCGCTGATGCTTGTCCAAGAGGAAGCAAAAAAAAATTATGCAGAAAAGCTATTGACCACTTCGTGTGTGGAGTTATTCCGGTGGCGAAAAGGAACATACAGGTGCAGCGGTTTAAACCTGACCTAAAGAAAAAGATCTGATACACGAGTGCCGCTCAGGTGCATGCACACCGATCACCTAAATGGCCATGACAAAGAGGTGGAGCCGATATAACGAGATCATCCTTCCAGCATGACGGGACGATAGTAAAGCCAAAAAAAAGAAAACTGGGGGACAACTTAAGCTGCGCCTTAAGGCAGAGCTTAAGACAAGAGACCACTCTTGGTGCAGGGTGCAGTGTTTAAGCGACGTGGCGCAGCTCTGCGACAGCAGCTGCTGCCACCGGCGGGTGGCTTTTCCTGGAATTTTTCTTTGCATTTTCGATCACATTCAACGACACCGACAACGACGCCGAGGCCGACGAAACATACCAGAAAAAAAACCTCAATTTTAACTGCAACTAAGGGCAGACGAAAGAAAGGAAAGAAGGAAGTAAGGTTTCATATGAAAAGGAGATCTATATGCTGCCCCCCTCCCCGTGAATCCACTTCTACCTTAATTTCATCCATCCAATAATTCTCACTGTCCGGACCGAACACGTGGGCAGCTTTTCTTCGCAGGAAGCCACACTCTGCGGTTGAAGGATGTTTCTTTTCACCTTTCCTGAGGTCCCCCAATCATTTGCGTTTTCTTCATTTCCTTCTTTCATTTTGTGTTACTTCTGTTCGGTGCTCTTTCCTTCTTTTTTCCTATATCTCTTTCTTTCTTCCCTTCTTTGTTTTTTTCTTTTATTCTCTGCTCTTTTTATTCTTCTTTCTATCGCTGTTGTTTGCGTACCTTTTGTTTTCCCTTTTTCTCCTTTGCTTTGTTTGGTGATGTTTCCCAAATCACAAGGTTTCCGCAAGAATCAAAGGAAAAGAAGGTTACTGGCTTTCTGAAAGAGGCTTTGTCTCTTCCTGGCAAGCAAAATTGGTACCCGTTGTATTAGATAACATTCTCAGCCATAGAAAATATTGCATGCTAGGAAAAAAGGAAGGAATATATTGGGACCTCGCCGATGCAGGCCGGTAGCATAAATCACGTTATTTTATAGCAGAAAAGGAATCTACATAATGAAATGGTGGACACAACGTATAGTTATTACAGAACCATATGAAGAATACAAAAGGAAAATTCTCGAGGTCATTTTTAGCCTGTAGAATAAGACCTACCTGCATTGGATAGGTTGCACTGCAACCCGCAGCCTGCTTATTCTCAAGGCACCGGTCTGGGAACCGTCAATTCACCAGTCAAACTGGCATGACGGTAAATTTTCTGCTTTTCAGTATATAGCCCAAGACCTAGTTAATCATCATCCAGCCTCTGCATCAGTTAACCGGCATCAAGGTCTCTTTTAAGCCTCCTATCAAAAAATCCCACGACGGTGACAATGACTCGACCAAGTTTCCTTGTCTCACGTTCATTCCCTGCGCTTCATGCCTTCCGTGTTAAGTGATCTGTCCCCACGTGGCACTTCCCTTCGGAAGTAGCTAAAAGAAGCTTGGTTTCTGAAGACCTTGAACTCGCCGATCTTTCCGATATATTTAGGACTGCTTTCGCGTCGGTGCGTCGTTTTAGGTGTCCCAAGTTATTATCGATTATTACAAGAGCTTCTGTTAACAAACTAGTGACTGATATATCTATATTGCGCACCTTGCTCAGCACTGTGTTTTGCAGCGATAGCTGTTAGGCGCCCATTCCTGGCTTTCTCGGCGCCGCTGTCGCCGTCGTCGGCGTAACCGGTGGTTGCGTTGATGTCGGGTAAACCTGGGTCCTATAAGCCTACGGCTGGCTCTGTTTGAAACAGCCGCCTGCCAGTGCAGGGGTGCACCACATGGCCTCTGCACCAGTGCGCGAGGAATATATCCCCAAAACTGAACGCCTAAACAGCTATTGCTGGACATCGCGTTACACAGTCGTAATCTTTTTATGAGTTTTCTTTGTTTTCTTATTTATCTGTGAAACATTTGCTTCTAATTTTATAATATTTAACTAATATGAAGTTTCGCTTTGTCAGCTGAAATGCCCACTCGTACTCCTGCAAACGGGGCTGAGGTCTTATCCTTAGTAGGTCAGCGTTATGAAGCATTTACTATTTTTAAACTACATACACTGTTTGCTAGTTGCTAAAGCACTTTTCTAGGAAGCCAAGTTTCTTTTTGATCGGGTGGAATTTGTTGTTGTGTGGTTATCGTTTGGTATCCTCTTCGTAAGAAGCCATGAAGTGGTGAGAAAATTGCCGCAATTCTTCCTTACTTCTCTTTTTGTCTTCTATGTTTATCGGTACCACGAAATGGCTTATTCTCTTCATCTTCGCTACAAGAAACGGGACCAGCTCACTGTCGATCAAGCTCAAGCGTGAAAACTTCTGCAATGTTTGACATGCCCAAAAATTCTAGGAACGTGTTCACGAATGCAGTTCTTTATAAATTGTAAGATTACACTGTAAAAATTTATATATCCGCAGATCTCTCCTAACAGGCTTGCATTTGTTTTCCATTAATATTTTTGTTATCCCCCGAAACGTTCTTCATGGTTTTATGTGGGCGGCTTAAGTGCTCGATGCGAGCAAGGGAAAAACTTTAAACGAAATATTTTGCTACGCCCTGGAAAAATGGACCATTACTTTCAAGATGTCCATAACAGTACCTTGCAATACTCCAGCATCCAAAATTTTTCTCCAAGCATCCTGGACTTGAGACAGCTCTTGGTTATTTAGGTGCCTGCTGGCGAAAACTTGCTCGCTGCATTAGCCCAGAGGAGCGTTCACTTTTGTTCTAAACTTTAATTTAGGCATGCTCTAGAGTGGTGGGCTTCTTATCTCCAACGACTGCAGACCGCATGTTTCGCTACCACCCTTGTTCAGTTTGTTTCTTTTTAATGGCACAACTTCGCCTCAACAAACAACTGCCTTGGATGCCTTCTGTTGCTTTAATGCCGGCACACTTAGTCATCTTCTGAGCCATAAAAATATCAGTGTCAATTTTCGCGTAAACAGAGACCGACCTCGGGTTAACTTTAATGTACTGGCAAACCGCAGCTTTAATACGCATCGATGGCGCAAGAAAGTAGAGGCTCCAGCCGAGTGGTTCGTAATATTTAGTCACATGTTTTGTTCGACTGCATCTTAACACATCTGTATTGTCATGTTATGCACGGAATGAATGAATGAGTTTATTGATCTTCAAAGGAGGGGTTAAGAGGATGAGGTTCTTGAGCAGGTGGTCCGCGTTCCATTGTCCAGCAGTTCGTTAGCATCTGCTGCAGCTTGTAAACGCATTTGTGCGTTCGTACCGTGATGACAGTTAAGGCCGCTCTCTTGAAATAACAGTGGAAGAATTGATACGGCAAGCTGCATTCAATTTTTTCCGATTATTCATTTCCTCTCCCCTACCATTCTCTAAAGTCCAAAACAACTATTAAGACAGGGAAAAAAAGTTCAGCCAAGTCTTACTGTATGCACATTAAGAAGCATGAGACGCGCAAAGAGTGAATCATAATGTCAGCGCCACAGTCTATATACCTCTGTTCATGCGCAAGAAAAAAATAATGTAAAAATCATCAGATACTTACTAAAGCACGAAACAAGGAAAAGGAATTCGTAAGTGAGAAGCGTGGCGCGAAAGACGTCCAGAAACAACTTCCCAGTCGCCGCGCAATGGCGAGCTATGGGAAGAGTGGTGCGGATTCAGGCAGCAATTTGTGGCTGTCTAGGGTCTATTTATCTGAAAAACTGTTCATGAGACCGCTGAAAATAAAATCGTCCGCCTAGTGCTCCCCGAAAAAAAAGAAAGCCTCGGAAATTTACTGGCTGTTGCAGTGTGTCAAAGAGAACAAAAATAAAAATAACTAGAAACACCTCGGCTCAATTAACAAAATAACTTTGTTCACAAAATACTGGAGCCCTCGGCCCGAGCAGTGGTAAGACTAGCAAAAAAGGAGAAAAAATTTACAGCATACATATTACAAAAACACCCCCGCTGTTGCGGTGGATATGAAACATCGAATTCCGCGCACATTTACAGTTGTACTGACACACAGGAATCTTAACAACGAAGCAAAGAGAAATAGAAACTGTATATAAAGAACTGCACGCATTAAACAAAAGCAGAATAATTAAAAGAAAACAAATTTGGCTGTTAACTGCTGTGTTTTGAAACAGGTCCTTCTCTTATCTTGAAAGATCGAATGTGGTCATAGTGGTAGCAATTCCTCTTTGATAGAGTTCGAAAGATAGGGGAGTTTTCCAAATAATTTTTCCTAGGGGAGGAAGGTTTCAGAGGAAGCAGATGAGTATGTCGTGTCTGCGGTGAAGTGAGAGGCGTTAATTACAGGTAGGGGACGAAACTAGTTTGTTGTAGACAAAAGGGGAAATAAGCTTATGCGGAGGACCTCGCGTGTTGATTTGAAGGTATGCATCTTTTTGAATGCCGTAAAATCAGATATAGAATTGGTGGGACAGTGCCTAGTCTTTACTGTTTAACAGAGCGCTGAACGAAAATATTCACCAACAAGCTTTCAATGCCTAGAGGAATCGAGCAGCCGCACCGGCGGCCAGAGCGGAGTCGCAGCAGAGAGGCAGTGAAGCAGTCTCGGGCGCTGGGCGCTCCGTGGCCGACTTCACGCTGCGTCTTCACTCAGTATGAGGGTGTTACGAGCGCGCGAAACAACTTGGCGCACATGCCGCCTGCTGACTTATTGCAGCGATAACAACATTACGGTAGCATTTCGAGCGTTCAGGGTCCCGGCGCTGCCAGGCTGTCACGTGGTCAGTCACGTGGTGCGGAGTAACTGCCGGAGGCGCGGCCCTGTGGCTGATCACGTGGTTGGTCACGTGGCCAGCCGCGTGGTTTGGAGCAGCTGCTGCTGCCGGTGGCGCGGCGCGCCGGCAAAACCGAGCTGCCACATCTGTGCGCATGCGCCGTGTCAAGTGCGACGGAGATGAAGAAGGAACGCCCAGCGAAACGGAGCGGCGAAAGACCATTCAACTGAGCAAGTTCCACTGGGCCAGTGGTAGCTATCGCGTCACTCCAAGTTTAACCAGAGCTAAACCACCGCCAGTTTTTTTTTATTATCGAAGGAAGGTGAGGGAGGGCGACGGATTACGTCAGCTAGTTGACGCATGCAGCCGGGGAGCAGATGGAAACTCCGGGGCCAGCAGCGGCCAAGTGGAGACGTCGCGGCTACCGTGTTACTCTTGGCGCAGACGGTACGTCAGCCTCGAATCAGAAGCACTGGGACTCTGCTCTAGCGTGCGGTGCATGCGCACCCAGCACTGCCAGACATGACACTACAGGCTACCGTCATTTTTCCCCCTTTTATGACAGGTATCGCGGTACACGCTAGACACCATCCGCCTATTCTTCACCCACGATAATTCGTGCATAGCGGAGGCTCCCTGCCGTATCAAGAGGCGTGCTGGCTTGTCAGATTGAAGACTATTGCATGCCAAGAACACAGCAATGCTCCTTACGAAGACCACCGTTGGCGTACCACCTACCTTTCTAGTGAATCAGTCTGGCTAAAGTAGCCAATAAGAAATCTTGAATCATTGATAAAGATCATGAATCATTGATAAAGGCAGGGTAAGCGCGAATTTCGATGGAACACGTTTCAATAACGAAGATTTACTATAGGGGGCTTTGCGTGATTAGCGGAAAAGCTGGTTGAGAGCGTTACCGAAAGCATGTAACAGTGCGAAGCTAGCAGTGTGGCAGTGGCAGTTTTTGGGCACATAGAGTAAAAACATGGCGGCGTCCTTCAAAGCGAGAGCCACCCACTTATTTAAGCCGATTAAGCAGTCCACGTGGTTCCGGTTGGCACGTTTGCAGGTAAATACCTGTGTTGTTGCTTTTCTCAATGACTGACCTTGCTTCGACGGCAGAGGTCGACTCCATACAGCTCAGTTTTCGAAGTGCGCTCACGATCCTGGCGCGCTGAAGCCTAATGGGGTGTTTTGGTGCACTCCAACCGTCTTACACTGCTCGGAAAGGAACATAAATAGGTTTCAAGGTTTGCGACGGTGTTTTATCTAGTTTAATAACTTAACACAGCAAATATTCTGCAAGGTTTATGAGGAACTCAAGCACTGCATGTCAAGTAATAGCAAACCTTCTTCGTCTTTCGGTTTGTACTTCGCATTTCCGTAACAAGACAGCGCCACAGTGCTTTTTCTTAATTAATGTTAATAGTAAAACTTTACAGGGCAGGGCTTGACATTCTCCTAACGCCTAGGCATATTCACAAGAATTTTGCTAGCGGAAATGATGCTTAGTTTATCAGTAGGCTGTTGAAAATTGTTATATATGCACACACACACACACACACACACACACACACACACACACACACACACACACACACACACACACACACACACACACACACACACACACACACACACACACACACACACACACACACACACACACACATATATATATATATATATATATATATATATATATATATATATATATATATGTGTGTGTGTGTGTGTGTGTGTGTGTGTGTGTGTGTGTGTGTGTGTGTGTGTGTGTGTGTGTGTGTGTGTGTGTGTGTGTGTGTGTGTGTGTGTGTGTGTGTGTGTGTTGGCGAATTAGTAGCTGTGGCGAGTATTTTCAAAGCGCCTTCTGCTTCTATGTAGGGTAGATTGCGTTTAACGCTTTCTGAACGCTATAGAAGTCTCGGTGGCGACAAGTTGCTTACGGCGCGCTAACGTAATTTCCCTTAGGTTCGCTATCACGGTAACCTTCTACTAAACTCGCTTTTTGGTTTCTTCGCTTGGGTTATCTTCTAGGGAGGTTCTGGATGCGAATACGGCGGGTCGGTTGTATGCGCTGTAAGCAGCTGCTGCTTACAGTGGCGAGCTTTGTGGCCGTGAGGACGGCGCTTTGGAGCCAATGCTTCGTGGTGCCTACTCGTCGCGTTTTCAGCAGTGAGTTGAACCTTTTCTACTGTACTGCGGTCATTGCTTGGTCTTTTCTGATTTTACTCATTTATGACGGAAACACTGCCGTAGAAGAGAGCTCTCAGCATTTTTTTTTTCGCTAGAAGCTGCCTACATTGGTTTAGTATCATTGGTTTAGTAAAATTGGCTTAGTAACATTGGTTTAGTAAAAACTCGTTTAAACGAAGACACACAGCGCAGGTTATGAATGAGCGGCTGTAAATTTGGCAATGATTAGCCAAGTGTTTTGCATTAATTTTTATGACGACTGCCTTTTCTTTTTTGGCAGAGAAATGGGACTAAGAGCAAAGAGAAATTTGATGCCCACAATCGCAACCATCAGAGCACCCCCTTTACTTGTCAAGCTTAGTTAATCCGTAACAGTACATGTAAAAAGGCATTTTTCAAGCTGCATTCACATTTTAATTTCTTTGCCCGCACTGTCACTTGAAGGAGATGAACCTTAAGAAAAAGCTAAGCGGGGAGCTGAACGAAAGAGCTGGGCGAAAGAACGTTAGTAGACAATTAGGCCAGCTAACATATGCATAGAAGTTGGGGGAAATGGGGGCACGATGAGGATTTAATGAATAAATATAAAAACTAAACTATACTACGACATGCCTATACTATATAACTGTAACATAAATAAACTATATATGACATGCCTACATTTGACTCTCAAATGATGGATGCCATCACCGTTGACTGGGTGGGAATCTACAAATTTATTGATAATGCTAATATATAATCTTCTGCTGGTGCTGATGGTATCAGTAACAAGATGTTGAAAAACACTATTACTTATTCTTCACTTATGATGTTCGAAATTTTTTACTCAATCATTGCAGGCCGGCACGCTCCCTGACGACTGGAAGGTGGGCAAGGTGGTTCCAGTACACAAGTCTGGTAATGTTCCCAGCCCTATAAACTGCAGACCAATATCATTAACTTCTATTCCATGCAAATTACTTGACAATGTAATCTATTCTGCCCTCATGAGTCACCTTTAGTCCAATTCTTTATTTACAGCCCATAAACATGGTTTTGGAAGAAATCATTCATGTGAAACACATTTAATCTCATTTACTAATGACCTTTTCGCAGCTTTGGATCGTTCTTCGATGATTTATTGCATATTCATTGACTTTGCTAAAGCCTTCGATACCGTCTCTCAACCTCTTTTACTTTTCAAACTTAGCAAACTAAACATAGATAGTAATGTAATAAAATGGATTGAGTGTTCTTTAGCGGTCGTACTCAGTATGTAACAGTTAGTGACCATAATTCTGATCTTTATTCAGTAACATCGGTCGTTCCTCAAGGATCTGTTCTAGGGCCTCTTCTTTTCCTAATCTATATTAATCATTTTCCTGATCTCATAACATCATCTATCATGCTGTTCGCTGACGACTGTGTAATTTGCAGAGATATTTCCAACCCATCTGATACCTTAGTTCTTCAATCTGACATAAATAACATTTCTGCTTGGTGCGACACTTGGGTAATGAAGCTTAATGCATCTAAATGTAAAGCAATGAAGGTAAGATGAATACCCTACAAAGCTAACCCGCATCCATATGTTCTAAAGGGCTCCCCCCTAGGTTTTGTTTTGCGTATAAGCACCTTGGCGTATACATTACCAATGACCTCTCATGGAAAACGCATATCGAACACATAACTAACAATAATAATCGCATGCTTGGTTTCCTTCGCCGTAGCTTTTCACTTGCTGCGGTTACTTTAAAACTAGTTTTCTACAAAACGGTCATCTGATCTAAAATGGAATATGCACATTCCGTATGGGACCCTTACATCAAATCACTGATTAATGCCGTATAATCTGTTCAGGATCGTTCAGCCCGTTTTATCTTGTCTAACTATTCTCGTTCGTCTAGCGTCATAGTCATGAAGGAAACTGCAGACCTTCGAGACCGTTCACTGTGGCGTCATCTTTCTAGACCTTTAACTTTCCACAAAATATATTACGCAAACGAATCGTTAAACCAAAGTTTTTTCACTGCTCCAGGTTATGTATCATCCCGTATTGATCACCGATTCAAAGTGAGTGTTCCAAACTGCAGAACTAATCAGTAATTTCATTCTTTCCTACTCAAGACCAACTCAGACTGGAACCACCTGCCCGCCTGCATCGTCTGCATCCAGGAACTAGAAGCATTCAAATCTACGCTTCTTCATCATTTATGTTAATATCTCTCCTTTTGTATTTGAATTTGATTAATCACTTACCACTCCTATCTCTACCACGCCTCAACATCTCTGATAGCAACGAAATAAATAAATAAATAAATAAATATTGCCAAGCGAACAGCAGAACAGTGCCACTCATAATAATAAATACCATAAATCATCAAAAAGTCGCCGTACCCACTCAATTTTTCGTCGTGTGCAGGAATGATTATGTGCGCAATTTTGTACAAAGAAAACTGCACTGCTTCAACAGGAGAAAACTAAAACAAAAAGCGAGATAGTAGTGCAGAAGCTTTGGCAGCGATGCTGCGGATACAACAAGGACAAATACGTAGGCCGTGCCAGGCACTTATTCCGTCTGCCAAAATGATTAGGCAAGAGCAATATAACTAAGAAATTAACTGTGTACATATTATTAAGGAAGAGGAATCCATCGAACAAGGAGGAAATATTAATCAACGGAAGCGAAAACTAAACGTAAAATCTAAACGACGTGTCGCAATACATACGTGTTTCTAGAGAGCCTTTTGCAGAGGAAGGAACACAGAAATTAAACGACTGATAAAAACTGATGACGTTTTGGGATACGTAGAAGGCTGTGCTGACATCACTGAGAGAACTATATTTAAGGCCACTCTTTCCACGGTGTCTGATGTAACACTGGCTCCAGTATGAACAGGAACAATTTACCCGCATTGATTTGTTTACTCGTAAAGTAAGACGAAAATGTGTATTTTTTCTGTATGTTAACTGGTTTTATTTTTTTTTTCAGGAGATGATGCTCCTGAGAGATTTCATATTAGTTGCAGGAGTAGCAACAGAATTCACTCTGGCGAGCAAACTGACTGGTTGCTTTCGTTGTGGAGCGGTCTGTACATACTGCAATAGGTCACAGAGCTGCCAGGAGCATTCTCTTGGTCGTCCATGGACAGAAGGTTAAGTCCTTTTAGGAGCGGTCGGCACCCTTATTTCGATCGCATGCATCCACGTTATACTGCCCCTGCCCAGTATCCAATCGCTTCCGGATGCGGCATCGAACCCGGGTGGAATTCCACATTGCCAACACGTTTCGAGAAGCCGTTAAGCACATGGAGGTCGTTCATGTGTGCAAATATCGTGAATGCATCATCGAGATTGTATGCAGCATCTTTTCTATTGCTGTGAAGTTCCGGTCGTCAGCGAGAAAATTTTTTTTTTCTGTTATATAAGACTACATTTTCACCATTCGGAATGCTCGAAAGCACGCGATATCGACATAACAGCGTTGCCGGCATCTGCATGGTATTCATATTTGTTGTTGTTCAATACATGACACGCAAGCAATCCTCCTTCTTTTTTTACTTTGTCGCCCTTCTGTCGCTTGGCCCACCAGAGTGCGCTCAAAGATCTAAGGCAGTTTTTTTTTGTTCTTTGGTGTTTCACGCCGCGAGGATTATGAAACGCTTGGGTTTTGCGTTCAGACAGCCAACTCGCGCGTCCAAGGCGGTAGGCCTTGCGGCTACAGTGGTTCAATGAAAAATATAAACGCCCAGCCGGGTAAACTCAGCAAGTGTGAGGTCAATTCGGCTATGACGAAGCTTGCGTCAAGCGCGCCCACCGAGCCTCGTTTCCGGTGTATCAACGTTGTCGTCCTTCTTCGTATATATTTTTTTCGTGAGTCGCTTCACCTCTTCCTATTTCATTTAGTTTACGGACGCCGCTGCGGTGAAAAGTTACGCACATCGAAACCGTCCAGAAGTCATCACCGAGGGGATTGTAAACAGAGGTCACTTTCGCAGGGAGAAAAGGATGTGGAATTGCAAGCGCATCTCTAACTATGTTTTCTCTCCGCTGACTGACACCAGAAAGGAATGATGAAAACAAAAATTAACGTGAAGAAGTTGAACATAAAGTGTCAACGACGCCGCGCTCGGAACGAGAATTGACGGGAGATTGGTTGTACTGGACGTGTTGCGCAGCATTTTGTTTTGGTTTTAAAAAGTGCCAGCCGAGAAATACGTTAATACGTTGCGCTGACAAAATGCCATGCTAAAATGTCCGACACACGCAAAAAATGAAATCATAGTTTAAGGTTTTACCCGTGGTATGAGCCTTAGGTATTATGAGCGCAACCAAGGGTTTTTGTAGCGAAACCTCAACTCGCCGCGTCAACAAAAATCCTTTTAATCGGCAAAGACGCTCACGCTTTGAAACATTCGCCTACGCGAGATGGTTTCGCTGGCGAACGCAGCGCCACCTTTGTTATAAACATGACACTTGTCTATAGCGCGCGCCACGCCACTCTCGCTTCAGTCGGAGCCATTGGGTTAAACCCCAGCCATTTTTTCCTGTCGTTGTTGCAGAAACTGTGAGCATTCTCTTCTTTATTTGTTAGTAGAAACTACTATCCCGAAGGCGCTTTACTGCAAGGATGATTACATTTGGAAAAATGAAAGCCACTTTTTCGCGCATGCAACAAATGCGATGATGATTAATAGAACGCAGGGTCACAGACATTTAGAGGCTAAGTGACTGTAGTGCCTGAGATTTCACTTGAACACAAGTGCACATTATAAATCACGTTTTTTTTATTTTACGAGAATACATCATTTTTATTCTTCAAAAGTACCGCCTTGTACTATATTCGGAAGTTGGCAGTAAGCTCACGAAAGGCTTTTATATCACGTCCAAATGTCCTAGGAAACACCTGACTGATTGATTATGCGGAGTTCTGGGATACCTTTTTGTCCGGATCCTGTTGTTTTTGAGTGCGATGCGTAAAAATATAGGCTAGGTTTCAATAGTAGCCGCCGATTGATATCACCACTGTCAAAAAGGCTTAAAAAATGATCGTTCTCGAAGACTAACGACCCGGCTTTTTTTCAACTGCAAGCCACACGTTTATAGGGATTCCTTGCGAACACGCCGTATACAGCTCAGTTTATAAAAGTATTTTTTTTTTTTTGCGCCAGGAAGCTGGCGCTCGCAATCACCTTGGGGACCCACTCTACCCCCGAGGAGTCTATCGTGCAAACGAAGCTAAATAAAATTCAAGAAATTTGGTTTTCTGGAATTCAGAAAAGGGCACAATAAGTGCAAAGCACTATTAGAGAAAGCCACTCGCAGAACAAATTACATATGCACCTTTCAATTAATTGCATTATCCCGTCAAATTGATGTATTGCGAAAAATTTCAATGAGATGCAAAATGCTTGGCGCAGCTTAGAGCCCCAATAACATTGTCCAAAAAGATCACAATAATTTTCCAGATTTCAAGCTAAAAAACGTGACGAGGAAATATTTGCGCGTTCTAAAGCAAAAATTTGAGTTAAAATAGGTACGCAGTCAGAAAAAAACGTTCAATCGACTAATTCGGTTTGGCCTCGACCTTGACAATTATGAGAGCAACTTCTGTGCATTTCCGTAGTTTCTGGAACACAATCGCAATATCCTGCCTTTTTCTACATCTTGTAACAAACTTGGAAAGTCTTTATAACACTCATATATGTTATAGAGAAATCTAGCTAATTATTTGCAGTATATTTTATTATAGCCGAAAGCAGTGTTTTTCGTTATCGCACGCAAGGTCATCCATTTCGGAAACTCTGGACAGTGAAGGGAAAAGAAGGAGTGGAGATACAATGTAGTGACGGCAGTTATGGCTTATGAAACGCAAACCCATTTAGAAATTGAAAACTTCGGTGTTAGCAGCAAAAGCGGTGGTGTTAGGCTTCTTTGATACATCGATTTAAATTACTTATGAAGATGGGTATTGGCCCAGCCTCATTGCCGTCGCTCCAAGCGAGACCGTGTTCAGCCTGACCGACGGCGGACCACCGCTGCTTCACCCTCAAGTACGTCATCTCGCGCCCGGCCTGACAACGCCGTAATCAACAGCATCACCGCGCCGCTGGCGAGTTGCAGCCACTGCCCTGTCCGCCTCGCCCCTTCGATCGCATTGGAATCGATTTATGCGGGCCTCTGCCGTACACCGCTGCTTGCCGCTTCTGAGTCACTGTTGCCATTGATCACCTGACCAGGAATTCTGAGACTCCTGCGCTCCTGTCTGCTACAGCTCGTGATGTGGTCTCGGCGTGGTGTTCCTCGTGAACTCCTAAGCGACAGAGGACGCGTCTTCTGTGACGTCGTTGAAGCTCTGCTCACCGAGTGTATTATAATTCATCAAGCGTGTACAGCCTACCATCCACAAACAAATGGTCTAACCCAATACTTTAATGTAACCCTTGATGACATGCTGGTGAGGTACGTCGCTGCGTGCCGCATGAATTGGGACCTTGTTCTCCACTATATAACGTACGCCTATAACAATGCTACACAATCCACCACCGGCTTCTCTGCGTTTTTTCTGCTTTACGGCCGCCATCCATCCGGTCCCATAATCATATTTCTGCCCTACCGCACTGCCGCATCTAATACCCCTGCCACACGGGCACTTTCGATCCTCATTGCGTCAATGCTCATCGAACTCAATGCAGATCGACGGTTGTCACACGGCCACTTTCAAGCGCAATCAAGCTCGATCCTGCTTGACTCGATGCCGATTCCTCAAGAGTGCTTGAGGTTCCAAGCACAATCGAAAACACTCTCGCTCTCATGAAGCTATAAATATAAACACAAGTTAACAAAACCAAACCACAATTGTTGTCGTTGTAATTGATTAAAATGTAATACAGAACATTTTTCAGGTACTATGCCTGCTTATATGCAAACATTTGAAAATAATCTCTACACCACGCTCCAAGCTTCGCCGTCAGTGTAAACAAAGATGGCGTCCTCCTGCTCGTCGGCGGGGAAACTGTGGAGCGAGCGCGAGACAGCCGCTCTCATAGACTGCTGGCAGGACCGCCTAAATAATCTGCGGCGCCAGAAGAGAAACGCCGCATCTATGCAGAAATCGCTGAGGCGTTGCGGGCCCTCGGGTTGCATCGCACAGCAGCAGAGGTGCGCCACAAAAACCTGGCGCAGATACGCAATGTACCGATTTGGCTACGGATTTGGCTGCCGCTTCCCCCGACTGCACAGTGTTGCCGGACATCGCCATGTTATGGCTGTCGACGGAACATTTGGCGCCACCTAACACACATGAGGGAAACTTCTCAATGAGCATTGAAAATGTCCGTGTAGCACCGGATGTTTCGAGCGTGCTCGAAAATCGCGATGCAGATCGAGCTCATTGAGGATCGAAAGTGCCCGTGTGACAGGGGTATAAGTACACAACTGTCTCTGAAGCTGCACAGCACACCGAACGCTGCCGCCAAATCACCAGGTCGCTTACGACTAACATTCAGGGGCGCCACAATGGCCGCTATGACGAAGATAAGCTTGCACCGGCCTTCCCAGTCCGTTAACTCGTGTGGCGGTAGATACGTTTCAGTGCTCCCGGCCTGTCCAAGAAACTCATTTCGAAATATTTGGTCCGTACCGCGTCCTGCAGCGCACATCCTCAGTTAACTACATGATTGAGCCACACACGCCATCTGCCTATCTCCGCCGCTTTGGCCGCAAGACTGCATGTTGAACACCTCACGCCGTACTACGAACCGGTTGTATTGTCGGCCCGATCAGTCGCCAGGATGGCTTTTTTTTATCCCCGGGGCCATTGTAGAGAAGAAGATGGGCATCAGCCCAGCCGCACTGCCATCGCTCCGAGCGAGACCCTGCTCAGCGTGACCGACTGCGGGCGACCACTGCTTCACCGATGCTTCGTCGTACTCAGCGTCACCAAATAAACCACTCTTACATACTTCATGCCCTACGTTTCTTTCGTGTGGTACTATCTTCATAAGAAGCAGTGCTTATTAGCCATATTCCTATGGCCTAGCGAACAGCTTTCATTCTTTTTGATGCTGCAGAGTTATTTTTTTTTAAATTTGACAGCATTAGGATGGCCGTGAAAGCTATAAGTGGATAATCCTATCTCCACACGCCACCTGGCAAACGTTACCCTTTCCTCCTTTCCCTCTCTATATTTAGGCAAGAGGAGGAAGACGCCGCAGGACGAATTATTTATTTATAACGAGAATGAGTACGAAGCAAATCACCCACACAACTGTAGCCCTAAGTGCAATGCAGCCTTCGGAAGAACTATTGGCAAACAAAAAAAAGCTTGTGGGAGCTATTCCTTCTCGCAAGCTTCGGGAAGAGAAACCTGAGCCGCATAAGCCCCATTGGTCACTCTATTTGCAACAGCCACCTACAGACGCAGTGCTGCATTATTGAACCGCTGCATCATTGACCAAGTAGTGCACCAAGGACTGGCTGCGATCTATCAATGTTACTTATTTTCCGTAGCTTCCTAGTCGGTAATGACATACAATCAGAATTGGAATAGATTGTGGGTTGGAAGTTACAGGCATATCAGTTTGGATGGAAATTAATGTGGAATAAGGTAGTGAGTGAAGAAAAATTTTATCCCGATTCCTCCGCATAAGCCTAATTGATCGCCCTTATATTATCTTAATATTATCCTGTCTCGCTGTACATAGCAGTAGGCAAAAGCCGGACACATTGTTCAAAAACCTATACACAATTTACTGCATATTTGATAGACTGGACTCGCTGCATAGTTGATCAGTACTGCACACATTGCATATTCGATGGAATGAAAGCAGTGCTGATGAGATACAAGAGGCACATTTTTTACTTTTATTCCCAGCCACGAGAGGCACTTGTGAAAGCGCTCGCTTACTCCAAAATTTCTTCACATGCATGACTGAAGTGCTCCTCTTAAAAGAAAAGAATGCCGCCAAATACCGTAGACAAGCCGCGAAGCTCGAAGTGTTTTCCAAACGTTAAATTTAGGATAATATGCAAAGATGAAATGAAACTATTGAGCAGACAGCTCATAATGTGAATGGATCTTTTAAACATTACATTAACTTTTTTACAGGACCGTCGTAGATTTGCTTTCCTAAGGCTTTATCTCATAGGCGTTGCTCTCATGTTCACCTCAAAAATACTTTGTGCGCAACCAACTAAGCGCGTACTTTACGCCAATTCAAGACTGATGTCGTTAAAGTTCTCGTGGGGTGTAAGGCTGGAGAGATTATTAACGCGAAAAAAAAAGAAATTTATGCTGTCGTGGGAGGCGCTATTAAAAAAACCCCACAGTTGCAATTTAGAGCGCACAGCGGACCAGAAGAAGCTAGTGGGTTGGTAACGGGAGGGACAGCGGGTTGCCCCACTGGACAAATGGGGAGTTGCGGATGGGTTGTTCCCGGCCAACAACAACGCGGTGTCTTTCGCCTCGGTTATTTCACCCTTTAACTGAATTTTTTAACCTTTCCTTAGAATCTTAGAACGTCTAAAAGCCCGCACCAGCCCCTCCCCACCAAAAAAAGAGAGAACATGTCAGAAATCTCAAGTATACTTTTTGTTCTTTCTCGGTTTTACTCTACATATTTAATAAATGGGCCCAAGAGCTGAGTATACTAGTTACGTAGCGGGTGCTAATCCTGACAGCAGCCACCTCTAATGAAGCCCATATACTGGAATGGAAGCAGAGTTAAACTGCTGGTCTCTTCTGTAAACAATAATTCCTCATTCCTGATTGTTCTGGCTAAATCCTCTCTTGGTGCATGCGATCGACTTGTTAACACTCAGAGATAAGGAACGCTGCCCGCTTATTCGAAAGGCAAACGCGAGTACCAATTCGAACTTTGAGACGCAGGCAAAAAGAGATTTGCTTTAGCAACCGCAATATACAAGCTCATCCTCATTTCTCTTTCCTTCCCGGTCCCTTCATTTTTTCCCGGATAGCTTTGAATTGGGACGTTCATATGGAGGCTAACCCTCCCCCCACGTCTTGACCCATCCTCCCCCCCCCCCCCCCCCCGCTCCCCTACGTGGCTCCGGGACCAGCGAACTTGATTGCTAGCTTTTTTAATCTTCCCTCTCGGTCCTTGAGCAGCGGCTAGGAAGTGCCCTCCAAGAGGCTTCCCTAAAGAGAGACCGGCGGGTGGTAGAAGTGCTCTTTACACTCCGTTTGCTTCGACCCCCCCTCCCCCGCGACTCCGGCTGCCGGCCTCCGCCTGGGGGGATTCCCAACGGAGATGGTATCGAAGTGCGGCCTGCGTGGAGTCCTGGCTGTCCAAGCTTGCCGAGCATCACTGAAGGCGGACATTGAACGAATGCTCGCCTGGTTTGAGCGCCCACAGAAGCACAGGCTACTGTTTTGTAGCGCCGTTCAGTGATGGACTCGTATCGCTTTTCTGTCGAGGGTGTCTTAAACCCCTCCGAGTATTTCATCACAACTTTTGTGCCGACTACCATCGCCTTCACTTAAATGTGACGCTGTCTTGAGAAGTTAACGCTGGAGGTTTACTTATAAGTAATTCCCCAAAATAGACAATGAATATTTCAAATGAAGGAGCATAAAATTTACGTGTACAAGATCCCCTCCTGAATAATCAACGCTACTGTTTGAGGCTGAGTTGGCGGCTAGAATAAACTCTAGACCAGTAACTGGATTTTACTTTCCGATGTAGCAAAGGAAACTTCAGTTAACATGGTCGGCAGTTGCACACGCATCGAAGGCACAAGGTAGGTCCTATTCTTTTATTAGTGCGTTGGAACTGCTCCGGAGGTACGGAGGCTTGGAAAATCGCCTAATGCCGATGTGTGTTCGCATAGAGAAACGAGGCAGGAAAAAGCAATCGCATCAATATTCATGACTCGGAGTCAAAGCCAGTGCGGAGCGAACACATCAGCTTCAGAGGGCACTGCGGGACCCCACTAGGCTATCGCCGCATTTTTTAAAACGCGCAATTTATTACACTGACATTATGTTCTATTTACATATACAATTTACAAAAGCTTTCGGACAAAGCCACGAAAGACTTATCTCAAAAGACAGTGCAACAGAGAACAAGAGAGGAGGTAAGAAAGAGAACAACACCAAGAGGGAGTACCAGTTCAGTTCAAACTCGGTCTGCTCGTGCACTGTCCTCAGTTGAAGAATCATTTGGCAGAAATGAGCCGCAGCCAAACACGCTTCGTGTTAAATTGGACCCCTCTCTCGCGCTGTGATGCAAGGCGTCGTCTTCATCAACTTCCATCTGCTCCGTCCCGCGGCACTGCCCCCACCATCATCGTCGTCTACTTAGCACAAATCCGTGCTTTCGCATTGATTCGAATGTAGTAAACGTTCTCTGTGGTTTGCTGCATTTAGAACCATATTTAAAACCTGTTCTCTGAGCAGTTACAACCAATACCTTACTATTGGTTCGTCTAATCTTGTTCCACTATTGATCTACTTTCCTCTGAATTCGAATGTAGGTTTTCTCTCAGGTAACCTCTGTTCTCTGTTTTTTCCAATAGATACTTTTGTGTTTTCATGAAAGTGTTCTTCTCTGAAAAGCAAACGGAAACCTGCGGCGTGTATAGTTGTACTGTTGTAGTTCATTCATTTCGCGTTTTTGTGTAACGCTGAATTAGACACCCTTTTGAATCCTATTTTTTGATAATAGACGAAATGTAACAAATCTGGCATTTCACGATTTTCAATATGAATATAAAAAATTCACATTTACTTAACATTTGGAGGCAAGAACAACATGCACTGTAGAATGTCATTAGTAATCACAATCTAAACACACACGTATCAGGTATACCTGATATCTGATATCTGATACCTGATTTAATATCTGCTGCTGGTCCTTGGACCCAAGATATTAAACTTATTTTTGGAAAATGGCGGAGTGCTTAAAAGCACTCTGGCACGGGTCGGCCTGGTATTGCACAGCCTCCGGGATCGGCCCGGGGCATATTAGCGCGGCGCGTCTTTTCTTTCACTCTTTACTCTCCTTTTCTTTACCTCCTCCTACTTTCTGCACGCGGCAGCGAGTGTGGCTCGGCTTGAGCTAGTAGGCAGGCCCGTGCTCTTTCCTTTTCCTTCTTCGTATCAGTAACAGCAGTAGCAGCAGTAGTAACTAAACACACAGTACCAGCGTCAGTTTTACGCTTTTTGGCTTGTCCTCTTGCGTCTGTAGCTTACTTTGTGATCTCATTTAGGCAATTGGTCTAAAGCGTATTCAACGAAGGTTAACCTCACGCAGCTATATCTTGATGCATCCTTGCGATATCATAGAGGATATAACAAGATACTTAGTCGTGTCATGCTGTTCTAATTGATTATGTGCTCTGATTATAGAATAGCAATTCGGAGATGTGGATATCAAAGAAGGCGAGCTTTGGTGGGTGCTACCAATCTTCTGGGTAAATAAATCTTTGTCATTTTTGATTCACCCGGTGACAGACTTCCCGATGAGCTCCAGATTGGCTAGTTACTGTAAACAGTCTTTAAGGCATTAGGAACAAATCTCGGCGTGTATTTCGGCACAAACGCGTCTTTTACCAAATGGGTTTTCTATGCGCTCCAAACATGGGAGTATGTCGAGAAGTGCCTAAGAGTAGGGTCACTGTTTGCGGCCAAAATATGTAAATATGAGGTTCGGACATCTTTTTAGGTGGTCTTAAGCATTCAAATAAAAGACAGAAAAAAATTGCAGGTATGAACACGGAATTAAAGAAATACCACCCCAGCATTGAAGAAAGCATCACCTCAGCCTTTTCACTCCGCATTAGTGTGGATAAAAAATGAGCTGAGAGCACGCAAATTCCCAGTTTTGCTTTTTGCATAACTTTGAACAGAGAAATGCTAATCAGCGCGAGCTCCAAAGAAATAAGGCGTGCATGTACGCCACAGAGCTAACTTTCGACAGGCTGCGCCATAGGTGCGCTTGGCGAATCGTGCATCAATCAACATTCTTCCTTACACAGCTAAAAATTTACCGGAAGCACTAAATGAACTTACATGTGAGTAATGGGAAGTACTACAATTCGAATCCATTCTATTCAAATTCTATAGGAATTTTAGTTCGATTCGATTCCAATTATACTTTATTCCACTGAGGTAAATGCACTTGCATGTTCCCCTTTGATTTCGTGTTTTACATCTTTCATTACGTCACATCGCTGTACTTATCGCGACTTTTGTAACGTCGCAACTAGTTGGGTGATGACGTGTTTTTTTGCCGATGAGCCGTCAGATGCTTCCGCAATAATAAGAATATTGTGGGCATGCATCGTGAACTTTCACCTCTGTCTACTGCAGATATTCATAAACTTCGTGGCTTTCTTTATTTTTTTTTTCAGGGCCACGCAATGTATGCCGGCTAGTTATCGGAATTAAGACGTCCTTTCAAGCTTTATTCAACAAGGGTGGGCAATGACCTTGAGTTTGCTCAGTTATCCGTCTGCATATTCGGGCACCGTAGGCGCCAATGACGACGGAACGCAGATCCGGGGAGGGTGCATGAGGGGTCACAAGTGAGAGGTTGGGAAGTAATTGAAGTTTTATGCTCAGTTTTCTCGTACAACAAACTAAGTGACGCTAAACGGTCCCGAAGAAGAGTGCGTCGTCTACTTGTAAGCCATCGCTAGAACGGGCGCCTTTATTCTTAGAACAACCCGGCACACAGCGCTCACATCAGCGAGCAGATGCGAGCGATGACGATGATGAATATGCGGAGATAAAAGCCTTGAAAGTTCGCGTACTCCGCTTCCAATATAGGTACATTACATGGGAATATCTATTTTCATTGATGCCATCGTATCGGCGAGGTCTTCAACATCCCGACTCCTTAAGCCAAGCTTTGAGTCCAGCCGTGATTTCTACGTTCAAGCATAGCAGGGAGACGCAGCGCTGCGGCTTTGTAGAAGGAATACATATCGTGAGCGTAAGAGAAAATGAAAATATAAAGTGTAGAATATTTGGTAAGCACACTCAAGGACCCGACATTCAGAACTGACAACAATGCTCTGAGAGGCTTCAGACACATAAAAGATGAAAATTCAGAACTTACGGTTGATGTGTTCTTGTAATGGATGCTGAGAAAATAATTACGATAAGTCGGTAGAGCAATGGCCAATATCCAAATGCAACCAGCGGTCTCAGTTGCAGTCGGTGAAACGGAAATTTTCGTCATTCATGAAACTGTAAACGAAAAACGGTGTACCTAGGAAGGCAGAAGACGTCCAGGACGTCGAAACCCGTCGCGAGTCAACTTGTTGTGGACGGCACACTTTCAATATTTTTTGCTGAAAGTAAACGAGGATTTCTACCGGGAAATAACATACCACATCAACTCGTGCTTGGGTCACATTTGTATCACTGGAATAATATTAAGTGCGAAATTTCCTAAAGACGCAACCATTTCGCATTCACTTGTCTTAGGTGTGCTCCCTTCAAGCACCACTTGAGCTAACACGCGTTGCTTGTCTCCTGTGCTGCAAGTTCTTTGGATAAAATACACGCAAAGCAATGTGAACCCTGAAGCTATAGCAAGATTTAGCAGGAAATAGAGTAAGATCTATAAAATAGTCTAGGTTTCTTTAATAAAATAAATTTGTGTTATACAATTTTTTCATACATATAACGATTTCGGTAATCTGTATATATTGTGCATACTGTCGAGGTCTACGGTAAAGTAAAAGATGAAGAAAACGAAAGGAAACGGTGAAACCGAATACGCAGCGAAACAGGGCATTAATATCAAAGCGGGAAACACCTGCAAAAAATAACAAATACGTAACGCAAAACCTGCAGGAGGAATGGCTGACGGGAACTGCGGAAGAGAAACATACATAAAGAGGAATACACTTTATGGCGGTAACAAGAAAAAAAATTCCGCACGTACACTACACATGCCGATGTAAAGGCAGAACTACCAATCACGGTATCTCGAAATTTTTACTTACTATACGGTGAAATTTGATCACTCAGTAAAAATGCCAGAATAGCGGCAGTACGTAGCCTGCGCTCCTAATTTTCAGGGCTACAAGCTGAGATTGTGCAAAATGAGCCGCCCCTACGAGTTCCTCTCCCACTACGGTTTTTCTAAACGGCTTCAGTAAACCAGAGGGAGAAAGCGATCAGATGTTCATCACGTTCATATTGTCTGCAGGGCTGAACCTTGCTTCAGGAAAGCAGTCTTTGGGGTTTAAACAAAGTGACCGTTGCTGGTATAGACGTCCACCCATCCCGTACTTAAAAACGCATTTTTCTTTACATTAAGGGTGCAGGGGCTCCGATTTGTTTTCCTTCCTGCGCAGTATTTCACAAACAAGACGATAGAAACTATTGTTAAGCAATTCAGGTGCACGCTGAATAAAAATTAATTAGGTGGTGTTTGCGGCAGAACTTTCTATGTCTTGCATCCTATCTTTTTATGCTCGCGCTTACTGCCAGAAGAGAGGAAAAGAATTCGGCAAGGGGGGAGGGCGGAGGGGAAACACTGGAGGAGACTCTTTAGCTCTGCCTTAATGGTATGACGCGATAGCTTTAGTAGGTTAATGCCTGAAATCGCTGAAATTTCGCGCGAATTACTTTTAAAACTGATCTCCCTCGTGTATTTACATTAAAACTGCTGCATCACTGATGTTTTTTTTTTGTGTGTGGGTGCAGATGTCTCTTCATGTTTATATTATTTTTATTATTGCTGCCCCACATTGCAGGGGTGACTGACTCTTCGAGTCGACCTTTGTATAATTATGTTCCTGCTTTGATGTTTGATGCCACGCACTGTAGGGGCAGATGGACTCGTAAAGCTGCTTTCTCAGCTTTTATCCTCGTGTCCCCAAGTGACACTCGGAAAATAAACTGAATTCAATTCAATATGCCCAATTAATAATTCACTGCTTTACATTCATAGATCGCTGGAAGTCCTCATGCCGCTCCTGGCGCCGTCGTGGAGCGGTTAAGCGGTGCGCCACTGCCCTGCGATGACAGGTGCTGCCGTCGGTCGGTGGGAAACAAGCACCAACGGTCGGGCTATTACCCTTATCCTGGCCTATTTTTCGCTCGCAACGCCAACGACGTCGATGACGCCCGATTTTCTGCAGAAAGGAAGGCTTAAGCTTTCGCTCTAAAAGCGTCGAATTCCTGCCGTAGCCAAGGGAATCTGCGACTTGAAAGTGGAGAGAATGTGACGACTGAAGAGCAGGTAAAACTCCGGCCATGCTCTTTCTTTTGGCGTTACCCATTAAGGATGAGATCAGATGGTTCAGAAGTCACAGAAGTTGCAATGAAGCGCAGAGCAGAAATGAGCACCGCTAAGTCTCCAGCGTTTTGCTCCCTAAAGATTACGCGCTTTCTGTGTATGTGTGGCTTATATTTACTTTTTTACTAATTTATTTTTCAGTTCTCTCGTCGGTGCCATTCTTTACCGGATTCTGTACGCGAGTTTTCAGTGAGTGCCTTGCTCAAGTTAAGCATTTGATCAGCGGAATATTCAAAAGACGCGACTTGCAACTATCTACCGACTGGCCGAGCCAAGGTGAATTTTTGGGACGTTTATGTTTTAATATGATGACATGATTGACGTCAGTTCTGTTATTCATTTTTCTTGTGCCTTGGCAACAAATATTTGATTCAGTATTTTGGTTTACAAGTGACGGAGAGAGTGATAAGTGAGAGAGTCAGTAAGTGTGTGTAGGGGTAAATGAGTGAATCAGTGAATTGGCAGCACGTTCTTCAAAGACTTTAACTAACGCCTTGAATTCTGCTTTGCGGTAACTTAATTTTTTACTGAAAGTTAAATCATGTTAGACCCGCGATTCATATTTAAGGCGCAATTCATAACGCACTGACATAATCTTAGGCAGGTCAATTAATGAGATAAAAATGAGCGCTTAAATCAGCCACAGAGTGTGTCTTTGAATTACTTAGTTCGCAACTTGGGCGCACTGCCTCCCTAAACAAGAATTATATTGTTAGTTACCACAGATATCATAAGTCAACGTCCTGCTAAACAATAGAAAGGCAGATTTTAAACCTTTCTTTTGTATCACTAAAACTTTTTGGTATCAATCTATATTTTCTCGCCGCATTATTAGGTGCATTAAAGATCGTTTCAATTTTTATATCACTGTTAATAATTGTTTTTGAATAAATGTTCTTTTATGCCGAACATTTCCATTCTGATAGATGTAGTTTTCAGCAGATTTCGCACACATCTGAGCTGAAACTTGCTCTTTGTACTAAGAGAGACTTGTACACTGATTTCCTTCTTTTATTTGCTAGTGTAGCGCAATAGCAACGAAACGTATGTTGGATGAGTGCAGATTCACATCACTTTGTTCAGTCACACACCCTTTACAAGAGGCCGTTCATAAACGTGCCATTATTTCTACTTTATTAGTTTGCAAGCGCCATGTATTGCTAAGCTTCTCGAAACCAGCTCGCAAACAGCACTACTTTTCATCTCGGTTGGTTCTCTCGAGCCTATAAGCCGATTTGTATGAACTGAAATGCTCACGTGAAGACAGGGTGCGTCAAAAAATCTTTTGCTTGGTGCATTTGTGAACAGCTCTTCCATGTAAGTCTCAAATTTCGCATTATAATCCTGAGCCTTCAGTACCTTCTCTGTTCCTTACCTGATGGTTTCTGAAAGCTTGCTTGCCGTTTTATGGCGAGAGCCGTTTATGGGAGCCCACTTATATTCACCGTTTAAATGAAGCACATTTTAGTTGCAGCGCTTTCTTGGCTTGGCTTGCCTTAACTTCGCTTCAATGCGGCTGGGAAGTGAGCCAAGGCAAGCAAAATAACGGTGATGCCAAGCCAAGAGAGAGAAAGAAGAAGAGAAGCAAAAAGAAAGATGAAATACAAAAGAAGAAGAAGAAAGATGAGGAGGAGATAAAGAACCGAGGAAGAGGACAAGAAATGCAGGGAGCCCGTCCTATCCAGCGAAATGGAAAGAAGAGAAAGTAGACAAGGAGTGGAAGGAAGAAAGAGGAGAAAGAAAAGGGCGGAAAGTGTACGGACACGACAGCTCTCGCCATTTCCCTGCCCTGCTCTTTCTCTATTCTGCTCAGGTTATTCTATTGAAAGAAGGAATAGCAGCAAATTTAACACGGCCGTGTTCACTACATGAAGTACCTTGCAGCTCAAGAGGCGATAAGGCTACAGAACTTCAAGAAAATTCCTCGGTAAAGAATATAAGCATCCCTGCTGTATGAACGGGGAACAGTGAATTTGCGCATTCGAAACAGACGCAAAGGTTGTGAGTAGCTTTCATGTAAGACGCATTTTTCATAGCTAAAACGTCATCTATTCTTTGCTATACGTTCAATCGTCTTACCATGGTACACCTGTTGAAAGAAGTCGCTTGCAAAATTTCGGAGCAACGGTAGACCAAAACAGATGCATCTGGCTATTACAAATACTGGTTGCTTCAGGGAACACAGTCAAAAATATTTAAAAAATTTTCTTGTTGAGGTAAAAGTACGGCTTTTGCGGCAGAGTATTAACAGTTTTGGCGGGCACCAAAAAACCGGTGAATCGTCTTAAGTAGTGAGCTGCTAAACTAATTTTTAATAGGCAACTTTTAACCTGTAGAGTTAGGCGCCTTGTTGCAATTATAGATTTGTAGCCGGTCGTTGGTCATAACTATATTAGTTTTTAATAAAAATTTTGAAAACGCAATTACACTTGGCGCTGTGGCCCGACGACATTTGGCTTTTTCGACTAGTTACGTGCTATGGAAAGGCTGCTTTGCCTCCATGCTTTCAAAAGCGCTTGTATTTTCGCACGATGCAGGTATATTTTTTCGAGCCACAGCCGCGAGGGTAACCGCGTTTTCAAATTTCTAAAAACTGCCATGGCCATTGCTAACTACCTGCTAAAAATTTCTATTTGCAACCAGTCGCCTATCTCTAATGGTTAAAAAGTTAGCAGAATTTAGACAACCAGCTTACTACTTAAGACAATTCATCGGCTTTGAAGTGTCCATCACCACTGGCTACATTATGCCGCAGAAGTCATATTTTTACTCCAGAAAGTCTATTTTTGAAAATTCTTGAAAGTCTTCTCTGAAACACCTGGCATATTTCTTATAAAGGCGTCAGGACCAAGGGGTACGTAAGTTTTTGTACTCAGTAGACACCAGTTCGTTCATGAAGGCAAAAATATGAGACCTCTTCGGTCACGTCACGCGCTGTGGAAGTTGTTGTATTTTTCTTTGCTTTGCGTCAGAAACGCGGTGGGAGCGACTATGTTACAGAGCTCATCTGAGAAGTCCACTCAATATTGAAGACAGCAAACTCTGAGTATACTGTAAACGATGAATGCAAGATATGAGAACCGTTTTTTTTTTTCTGAGTAGTGTTGATTACAATGCACAATCTGTGCAATTTATTTTCATGTTCAAAGCAGTCCTAAAATTAAATTTAGCTGGTAAGATGGAGGTAAGTGCTTTTTTACATATTGCTTGTATTTGCACTCGGAATCTTTCTTTTCTTGACCCTCGCAGTGGAGAAAGAAAAAAGATGCGATTCAGCGGCGTTGCATAACAAACTTTTTATGATTGAAGACGTTTGGACTTGGATATTTTATGTTCTTGTTGAATGTATGTCACGACACCCATGAGTTGCCGAAGAGTTTTTTTTTTTTTTTTTATCCGTACCCAAAGGACGAAATTGCCTGTGTTTGACATGGTGCTTATCAGGCTGGGCCTTATGCGGCTGATAACCGAATCCCCACAAAGCAAAATGAAGGCTATTTCGAAAACATCGCCCTCCTTCCCAAGCTGACTTGAATCTGGCCTCTCCGATACTAAAGCAGAACGAAGGGGTGCCTTTTTATTAGTAGTCTTTGTCTTTCCACACATCCTCTTCCTTCCTGCAGAAAGCGATGTTGACACAAGGCATTCTACGGTAGATAGTTTTAAGCAAAAAATATGCTTCAAAAAGAAAAAAAAACCTTACCTCAGTGGTCACGCCAGACGCAGGTTTATAGGGACACGCGTGTTACGACTCCCAAAGGCAAGGCCCATGGCTGGGCGATTTACCGCTTGGGAAGGAGGGCCCGAAGCTAATCCCTTCCTTTTGGTCAGTGGCCTGAAACAAAGAAAGAATTGTAAGCATAAAAGGACAACGGTACACAACGATGTAGCCTTGGGAAGAGCATTGCAATCCTTGCGGGAGGCAGGAACAAAAAAGAAGAAACAGAAGCTGGGCACCGTAAGTCTTTATTTGCGGCGAGCCAGCGGCTCCTTTTCCGGTGTAAAGACGCCAATGCGACGCTCCACGGGCGTGGAAAAACGAAGCTCGTGTGTGCGGAGGTGTGGAACGCATCACGACATCCAACAGAGAGGAGAGTGGGAGAAAAAAATACTGTGGGAGAAACGGCGTCTGTGGGAGACATCCTGAAAGCGATCTATCTTTGTTAAGCACAACAGCGTGAAATGGTGGGTACAGGCTACTATGTGGTGTTTGACACTATACTTATTTTCGCTTTACCTTACGAGAAAATGTCTCTAGTGCTTCACTGATGGGATGCTATGTTTGGAGGTCCTTCACCTTAATGCTACGATTCCTTTGCGAAGCCGTGCATTTTGCGTAAGCTTCAGGACCTCTACGTTGCTTTCTTCTTGACGTGTTTAGCGATCGGCTAGTAATTGTAAGATGTTGGAGACTTATCGGCCCGGGTAGAAAAGAGCAATACAAAAGTGGGGGGGGGGGGCGCTGAAACCTTGTTTTGCATTTTAACACTCTTCGGTCTTCACGGTAAGAAAGAATGAAAATTACAGCTTTAAACCTGAGCAATATTTTTTTAAGTTTTGTGCCTTTTCTTATTTCATCACTCCCCTCTTATTAAAAGCTTTGTGGGGCAGTGAAGCTAATATTAAATTAATAAATACCATATTGTATGCTTCACCTCCAAGTTCTATTCGGTCTGCTGTTTTTTTATGATGATTTATGTTCTGCCGAGTAATTACGTCGCTATTGTGTTTTTGCTTCACTCGAGTTATGAACGTAATAGATGAGGTATCCTAACGAACTGTCTAGCGCTGCAAACAATGAAGTAAACTGCGAGCAGCAAGCAGATGTATAATTTTCAACTGACTATTGGTGAGCTGCTTAATGATATCACATTATGAATAAACTAAAAAATAGAGCCATTTACGCACCAATTCACCATGCACGGCGAATTTTTTCTGCTACTGACAATAGAAATAATATCCAGGTTTTTTTTTACAGTAATAGAGGGGGCATGCCGGTACACTCATTTTTAAACTTTTTCATGTATTTTGCTTCAACCACCACAGGTGCAAGTTTATTTCTATTTTTGTTTGTCAAGTTCTGTATATAAAAAAAGAGAATCGAGCCATAGAAGTATCTCAACACATACAAACTGTCGCCATGCAGATTTAACCTATATTTATTTTCGCAGGGTCTGTTATTCGGGCATCATCCAGATTGTCTAATGCTGCTTACCCTGTGGCAACAATGCCACAGTGACAGAGTAGGCGAAGATAAAAAAAGGCGTAAAATTATTTAGTACTGGTAGTAGCGAGATTCATCATCTCGGAGCAGTGTCTACGCATTACGAAAACAGGGAAATATTGTGCCTTGCAGGCGTAGAATGTTTCTTTTTTTTCTTATCATCATCTAAGGCCTCTTTGATTTGCTCGTTTTTTTTAACTCTGTTTTTTACCGGAAGGCGTCTCTTTATTTTGCTAATGGCACTTGTGGCCAACGTATTCAACTGTGTTGATCAATCTATTTTGTATGCTTGTTTTTTGTCGAATGCATGAGCAATACAGGAAAATAAGATGCACCCTATGTTAGTTTGTTTATTTGTTCTTGATGACTTCATGTGAATTCACGCATTTCTGCCGTCTTGCTTATGAACCGCGGACATTAACTGTGATGAAAATGAACTTCTGCAGGACCGCGTTTTTAATAAATGAGCAAGTCACTTTGGGAAGTTTCGTGTCTATTAATTGATCAGGTAGCTGACAACGTCGCGTTCACTTTTCGATACCATATCGCCTTAAACGCCCCGTTCTCGCCGACAAAAGGCTTGATGAACACATTCCAGTAGGACCAGCAAAAAGCATCTCACAGAGCCGGTCGCCTGCTTCATTCCAAAAAATAAAATACGGATGCTTTGTTGTCACAGCTAAAGAAGTAAAAAAAGAATCCTAATTTCATCCAGGCCATCTGAGGAACAGATACAGCTGCTGTAAAACGACCAAGAATTTGCGGCATAAGTCGGGCTTTTATTTATTACATCCGCCGTGGTAGCTGAGTGGCTATGGCGCTCGGCTGCCGGCCCGAAAGACGCGGATTCGAACCCGGCCGCGGTGGTCGAATTTCGATGGAGGCGAAATTCTAGAGGCCCGTGTGCTGTGCGATATCAGTGAAGGTAAAAGAACCCCAGGTGGTCGATATTTCCGGAGCCCTTCACTACGGCGTCCCTCATAGCCTGAGTCGCTTTGGGACGTTAAACCCCCATAAACCAAACCTTTTATTTTTTACTGCAAACAAAACAAAACTACAGAAGTCATGCTCTTTGGAGATAGAAAGAAAAACAGCGAGTCAGGTATCCATATAATTACAAACGCTGTACCTTCTGCTGTTTTCATTTTTAGCTTTTTAGATTTTTAGCTATTCTCGGAACAATGTCCACTTTATGTACATTTGTGTTCTCTGTATATTTCTTCTAATATTAGCTGTGAGAATATACAGATCCGATGTAGTAAGCGCAAGGCGAAAATCTACGGTGGAACTGGACTTCAAAGCAATAATAACAAACGCATGCCGAATAAACAGCCGAATAAAATCTTCCCGAATTTTAATCACTGCTGTGGAGGATCGTTTAACGAGGAGAGCATGCCCTTGATGCTGATATGCACTATCAGCGTAGCACGAAACGCGAGCAAGCGAACTGAAAAGCAATGTGCGAAACTGGAAAATTTACATTCGGGAGGCAGCTGAATACTACAGCGATAGACATCGAACAGAAGGCGTAAAGAACGCTCTTTGTAAGTGTTAATAGGTCAGTGTTGTATTTCCTCTGCAGCCGCTAGTATATTTTATTGTTTTTTCTTGCGTTTCATTTGTTTCGTTGTTTGCGTTTCATTTCGCGGCCATGATACGGTAGCTGCTATATTTAGTTTTTCCGAATTTTCTTTCATTTGTAATATGAATGCATCGTACTGCGCGGCGCCTGATTTTAAACGCACTGTTGGGCAAATGCTCAAGGAATCTACATCAAAGACAAAGTGCAAGAATTAGCCGTCTTCAACTCCCCCCAAAGTATCCAGAAAGACGAACAAACGAAAAAGTAAATCACCATATGTGCAAGAACATCTACTTCATGCCAGATAGGAAGGATAGAATACTAGAAGAGATAAAAGCTCGGCATAAAACCAAACAAGAAAAACTTAAAATATGGTGACAGCCAATGATGCTAGCGTGACATCACTCAGGACAAAGATGGACAACGTAGTGTCAATGTCAATCTGTACTGCTCAGACGGCGACGGCAACCGTGACGCGAGGAAAGTGCTCCGAGCTCCCTGCGTTTTCCCACCTCAGCTGGTGGCTGCCAATACTGGGCGCCAGCTGCTGTCGCTCGTGTCAGGCGCTCATTCAGAATCGACATTGAATCGAACACACAAGCGCTGACTGTGAGGTCCCCGAGATGAACAGTGGCAGCCAATTTGCTAGCGTAAGCTTCGTTGCCGGTAAATGCCTTGCCTGAGACGGTCGCTCCAGGATGCGTTCGCCACAGAATGGCCGAATCTGCTGGTGCTTTTCTCACATTATATTTAGTGTAGTTTCATATCATTACGCTTAAACCGTCTTTTGCCGATAAGCTGTCAATAGTTTGCTTTCCTACCATGCTATTGAATACTCAGGCTTCATCCTCAAGAATACTAAGCGTTTTGTAAGATTTATTCCTGGGCAACAGCTATCCTTACGTGTTACGTTTTGCTTCTGGCGCCAACAACCAATTTAAGGCTACAGCTGTTAAAGCTCCGTCGTGTCTGTTTAGCGCCGTCGGAGCACTAGTAGTAGCATCCGCAATAAAAGTTGGCGCAACCGGGGGTGGTAGCGGAAGAATGCGCAAAGTACGATTGCCACGGGAACCATCTGGAGAGCGCTGCCGTCGAAGGAGAAGAAAAGATTTGGCCAGAGCGAAGATTTCGGCATATTCCATCTGCGGTCGCTGTGAAAAACACACAGTGGAACTGCGCGCCTGGAGCGTCCGACTCGAGAGGAGTGCTAGTCGAACAACGCATATATGCGTTGCTTAGAAGGACTTGTTGGTGAGTGAGTTTGGTCTTCGCTTTTAGTAATAAGAAGATGCTCAAAGAAAACACACACATAAGACGAGGTTGATGCCACGAGAGCAAACATGCAAGTGATTTTACTGCCGTCAGTATAGCATTTTATATACGAAGTGACAAAAAACCCCTCTCAAAAGAGGGACTTCAAGTCGAACCTGCGCGTATGGCAAGCAAAAGGGAGCAGAAACTGCGCCTCTAAATTCTATAAAAAAATAATTTTTCACTGAGGCAGTGAAACAAAAATCACAGATTCATTTGATATGATACCCCTCCAAGAGCTGAAGTCCTACTCTCTTCTATCTTAGGCCTCAAATCTTGATACTGTCGAGGTTCAGAACTTTTTATGCAGTACAGTGAGCGGGAAGGTTGGACCATTCTTCATTTTAAATCGATACCACATGCTGCTTCCCGAAGACAACAACAAAGCGACCCGCTGGCCTTTCTTGAAGCGTCCATACTTCAGCGCAGTTCGGTAGCCGATAGCTGAGGCATATTTCAGAAACATTTCGGCTTGGTTAGTTTCGCATCCTCTCAACCTCAACAGCTGTCACCGGACTGTGTGTAACAAAGACGTAACCGTCCTTTCAGTCTGCTTTCGGCAGAAAAAAATAAATATCAAAGAGAGCTCTACATCGAAGCGAAGAGAAAATTGGCGGGGCAGACTAGAATAATTAAGGAAAGACAAGTGCAGTAAATATGCGGTTAATCTTCCTTCCACAACTCTGCAAGTCGATCAGAAAAAAAAGAAATATAAATGACGCCCGTCAATGCGCAAATTTTAATTTCTTCGCAACTGAAGTTAATAGAAGGAACGTATGGAACGGATATGCGGGGAAGTTGTAGGAGGGGTTCAAGCAAACAGGCAGGCAGGAGATATGAGGTTGTAGCTTCTTTTTCCATCATTCTCTTTAGCTGTGCCTTCGCGTCTTGAAATTTGCGACTGACATATTTAGCCCAAACATTCTAACGCCATCACCCGAAAAGCCCGCATACACTGAGTGATTTTGAAGGTAGGCGTAATCATTGCGAATTTCTTCAGAGCCTGATGCATACGTTGGCGGCTGTATACACGGAAGTTTTTACGTGTTCTTTTATTTTTCATTACACTTCGACTGTTTCAGAAGACATTTCCGTTCCTGGATCGAATTTGAGAGGCCCCTATTTCTTTTCATGTGGCTGTTACTGCACCACATTTCTGGCATCTCTTTTGCCCAACATCAGGCCTCCCGAAAAAAAAAAACAGAAAAGGAAGAACGGAGAAGGAATGTAGGAAACAGTGAAAGAATTTCGTAGAGCCTAAATGATATTAATAGAGATAGTTCGCAACGTGCGAAATCTCCAATTATGTTTTTCATTCATACCTCCTATACAGAAAAGAAACAATTATGCTTAATCAATACAAAACTGGGCACGTCTCGCTGTAAGGTAAAAACCGAATGAGAAACAAGAACGAACGTTTAACTTTACAACGCAAGGAACGCAAACGAGAATAGTGTTTTGTGCGTCAATCCTTTGTTTTGTTGGGATTGAAGACCATGAAGTGCATCCTTGTTGAACGCTTTCAGTCAGTATCCAGTTTTTTTCTGTGTTTTTGCGCGTATACTGCGGGGATACCGTCGACCGTCATACGGCGATGAATCTGAACAATCCTGGGCATCCGAATGGCCTGTCGACCTACTCCTCGAGCTCGTGCAGGAAGCGGTGCAGGCGTCCGAGCGACACCGACAGCGATGACATCATTGAGTACCTTAGCGAGGCCAGTAGTGGGGACGGCTTTTAGACCTTCCTCAGCCTGAAGACCAAGAGAAGACTTCTAAGAGCCGGATCGTAATCCAGTGATTCCACTGTAAAAACAAGTGGCAACACACCGGCACACACCATCCTCATCCTTCCTGTGCAGCCAACCGACAACATGAGGCGGCTTAACAGGCAAGTCGTCTGTGTAGAACTCGAGGCCCTCGTGCCTAACGGAATCAAAGACGTTCGAGTGAATGCGCGGAAGAACATTATAGCCGTTGATGTCCACCATGCGGCTGCGCTGGAACCACTGCGCTCCATAACTCAACTCGGCGGTTTATCAGTACATATTGCTATCTCGCTCGGCGGGAAAGAGTCCTCTTTCGGCGTAATCTATGATGTCGACGAGGCTATCACGCGAGTTGACTTGCCCATAATCGTGAGGCCGGCAAATGAAGGCACCGTAATTCTACGGGTATCACGTCTGGGCAATTCCCGTTGTGTGAAGATTTTGTTCCAAGGCGACAGCCTTCCATCACACGTGAAGGTTGGTCATTTCCTTCTTGCCATGCGGTCATTTATTCCAAAACCTCTACAATGCCACAAATGTTTATAACTGGGTCATGTGAGCGGGTTCTGCGACAACACGAGAGTGTGCTCTCATTGTTCCGGAGCTCACAGCGCTGAGTCCTGTAATGCACAAGTTCTTAAGTGTTACAACAGCAGCGGGCCTCATGACGCCTCATCTAAGAATTGCCCGGGCATAAAAAATGAGCATGCCGTTCTAAAGCAAATGGTTCGGGACAACTCTACGCACCGTGAAGCTGCTGTGACTGTTCGGAAAATGCGTCCTTGCCTCAAGAATAACTCTAGAAAGTCAATTGCAAAAATTAACCACATAGACGCGCCGACGGCACTGCCTTCTCAACTTCCTCCCGTTCCACCACGTAGAAGTGTGTCCAGTCCGCGAAATATCGCCAAGAATAATCAGACCTCTTCATGTGCGGATGCTTGGCCAGCGCTTCCGCCGTTACGTCCTGCTGAGCCTCCTCAGCGCAAGCTCCCATCGCTGAGCTCACCTATCGTTAGAGAAGGGCTCCCAGAGCAAGATCACCAAGCCCTCGTGACCCTCAGGACGATGGTCAACGCAATTCGCCCTCTGATACAGGCCGTGCAACTGTCAGCCGCCCGAAGCGTCTTACTGGTGCTGGACTCTCTAGTTCCAGCCCTACAAGAACTTTAAAACAGATTGGCTGGCCAGCTTTCCACGTTTCATGAGGAAGTCAGAAGCGCTGTGGTCTTCCAGTGGAACGCAAGAGGCCTAAAGTCACGAATCGCAAGTTTTCGGCAATATGTTTTCAACAACCACTTCCCGATATTAGTCGTCTGTGAACCTAACTTATCCCAAGCAATCAGGCTTTCCGGGTACGAGCCCTTCTATGCTCCGACATGCGGGAAGCGCAGCAAAGTTCCGGTCAACATTTGCAGCGACGTAACGTACGTTTGCTGCCCAGTTCAGCCCCACAATAACAATCAGTTTGTGTGCTTCATAGTAAAAAAAGGATCCATAGAGTTCGCACTGATTGCGGCGTATGTCTCCCCTCCTCTAAATTGAACTGCGAGGGGTTGAAGACAATTATGGAGGCAACCCGGGCTCTTTAGAATATTAGCGGAGATTTCAACGCCCACCAACAACTGTGGGGAAGTCCTATAGTCAACGCCAGAGGAAGGAATCTGGCCTTATTTGCTTCAGAAATTGAACTTTACGTAATGAATGACGGCAGTCCGACATGACTGCGAGGCAGGTCATACAGAAGTTGCCTAGACCTGACGCTAGTTTGGCGCTCTGTGCGCCGCCGTGTCTAATGGTTTTGTGATGCGGAGACACACGGGAGTGACCACATACCCACATACCTCAAGATTCTAGGTGTTTTGGCGTCCGGCTCAGCTAAACACGCGCAAATCGATTGGACCGCATTTAAAACTCTAATGGAAGAGGCGTGCAAAGAAGCCCTCACTTCCGGTTTGGAGGACATTATAGCAACAGAAATGAAGGCTGCTGGAGGCTCCCTCACGTCAACTAAAATGCGCACCGAATTTGATGTCGAAATAGACAACCTACGTGCTATTCGTCGGCGTGCAGAAAGACGTTACAGACGGACCAAATGCTTAATGGACCTGAGAGAGGAGCGTCGTGTGCAGAGGAAAATCAAGCGACGAATGGACACGCTGGCGGAACAGCGCTGGAAGTTTTTCTTTCAATCTCTGAATCCTCGTAAGCCCATGTCTCTTATTTGGCGGACAGTGCGGGGGCTTCGAACGCTTTAACAGCAAAGACAGCCTTTCTATGCGTTGGCTCTACATCAAAACCGTCACCAGATTGAAGTTGCAACTGACTTCTGGAGGGTCATTTCGAGGGCAATGACTACCTCTGCTTCCCAGCGTGTTCCTCCTGCATCACGGGATTCAGCGATAGATGTTGTCTTTACTCGTAAGGAACGTGATGCTGCCCTTGCAGAAAGTAAGCGTTCGTCTGCACCAGGTCAAGACGGCATTACATATGCTGCGCTGTGCCATCTTGGCCACGACGCGCGTAGAGAGCTACTCAGCCTTTACAACCACTCGTGGCAAAACGGTGTTGTTCCTCCCCAGTGGAAATCCAGTCGCATGATACCACTACTAAAACCAGGGAAATCCCCGCTCGACCTGTCATCATACACGCCAATAGTTTTGGCCAGTTGTGTGGGAAAAGTCATGGAAAGTATGTTTCTCGAGCGTCCTGAGTGGAACCTTGAGCACAACAACGAGTATCCTACTTCCATGGCGGGGTTCCGACTGGGTCGCTCCTCTATAGACAACGTCACTGACCTTGTGTCCACAGTACAGCAACAGGAACACCAGAAGCGCATGTGCGCGGCACTTTTTCTGGATATCAAAGGTGCATACGATAATGTGACACATGAGGCCATTCTTGATGCGCTAGAGGCGGTTAGAATCAGTGGACGGATGTATAGGTGTATCCAAAGCTATCTGACCAAAAGGACATTTTTTATTATGTGTCAAGATGGCTCCATACCCGTACATTACACCTACCGGGGCTTGCCAAATAGCGGACTGCTCAGTCCTACTTTGTTTCATTTAACACTAATAAGACTCCCGGAGTACCTACCTAATACCGTCCATATCTCTATGTATCCCGATGACATCTGCATCTTGGCCTCCTGTGTGACGCGCCTCCAGGTGCGAACGACTTCAGAGGGCAGCAACCATAACTTCCTCCTGTCTCCGATAGCAAGGTCTTAGCGTGTCTGACGAGAAGTGTGCTATAGTGGCATTTAGGTGCAAAAGCATGACTGGTTATCCGCTAACTGTTGACGGCCATGTCATTGCCCATCGTGCATCTCTTCGGTTTTTAGGAATTGTTTTAGATTGAAAATTATCATGGAGCCCGCATTGCAGCATTGTAAAGAAAGAGGTAATCTCTATTACACTCCTGCTCAGATTTCATGGCGGCAAATCATGGTGCTTGTCGATTCTATCAATGCTGCAACTCTACAGAGCACTCTTTTTGGGGTTTTTGCGGTAGAGTGCACCAGTGCTTTCAAGCACATGCAAGACGAATTTTCGTGCCCTCCAAACTATACAAGGTCGGGAACTTCGCATATGCCTGGGTCTCCCTCGCAGCGCATCAACAGTTGCTACCATTGCAATCGGCCAGGACTGCCCACTCTCGACGTATATAACCATTGACACCCTGCGGATCTACATACGGCATCTAAGAATGATTCCCCAGCACCAGCTTGTGTCGGTGGCGGATCAAAGACCACACGCAGCGTTTTCAAATGTTATAGCGGCCCACCAGCTGTCCATCCCATCACAGTTCCCCCGGTTGCAGGGCCTTCCTCTGCGCTGTGGTGTCTGCGGGAGCCATGCATGCGCCTTACAATTCCGGGCATAACGAAAAATCGAACTTATCGACACCGGCCAATAAACAGTTGACACTCTACCTACTCCACGCCGCATATAGTGACTGCACTCATGTGTATACAGATGGTTCGGTCTCAGGTGCAAGTTCAACCTACGCCGTGCTCATTCCTGCGAGACAGACCAGTATTATGCAGTAAACTTCGCATCGGACAACCTCCACCGGGCCAGAATTGGCCGCTCTTGGAGCGCCTGTGCAGTACATCGGGGCACTAACACTCCACAATAGGGCTGTGTTCTGCGACTCAAAAGCAGAACTACAGTGTCTTAATCCTGCTTGACGCCATGGCGATCACGATCAACTCGTAGCTGAATTAAGACATCTCCAACACCAGGCGCAGGGAGAGGGTCATGACATCGTCTTCCAATGAATACCGGGACACTGGCATTGTCGGAAACGACGCAGCTAACCCTGCAGCTCGAGCGGCTCACGGCAGTGCCAACATTGTCCAGGTACCGTTGACAAGAGCCGACGCAGCAAGACATCTGCGAATGCTTGGCCGAAGAGAGCTTTTAGCGTCATGGTCTTCTACGAGCAACTCCACATAACGTCTGCACCGCCTAGACCCCTTACTCCAACTCACTCCTTTGCCCGGCCTCTCCCGCTGCGATACTACGCTGTTGTGTCACCTGTGGCTGGGAGTTGCGTTCACAAATGCCTACTCCCACTTAATCGCAATGACAGACTCTCCTGCATGTGAGATCTGTGGGTGCGACGAAACTATAGAACGCCTTCTTTGTAACTGCCCTCGGTTTCAGCCTGAGCGCGCACTCCTGGCTGGAACACTCCGCAGTTTAGATCTTCGGCCCCTTACTGAAGCCAAGATTCTGGGTCCTTGGAGTAAGCCTTCATCGCTTTGAAGGCACTTTTTAAGTTCTTGATGAACTCAGGACTGAGGGCAAGTTTGTGAGCTACCAGCGTGTGCCCTGTGTACCCTGCAAGTAATGGCTAACGAACATGTGGAAAAGTGATCACCTCCCTTTGATCTCTCCCCTTTCTTTCTATCCCTCCGTTCCCCTTCCCACGTGTAGGGTAGCATACGAGGCGCTGCCTAGTTAACCTCCCTGCCTTTCCGTTTGTCTTTCTCTCTCTCTCTCTTTGTTTTGTTTCTTCTGCTTTATTTTCTTTGCAATCTGTCTGACACAAGTGCTACAAGCGTACACGTCTCAGTTAATATTTTTTTTATCAGGATCCTGCCTCTCCTTGTTGATCTAGGCGAAAAAAATGAACTTTCTATCGCGTTTGCCTCGAAATTCTCGGAACATGACTGCTTTTGCACTGCACCTCCATCGAAATGCAGCCTGAGAGGAACTGAATAACGCTGCCACATTAGGCGCACAAGTCGAATTTCGCTTTTTCACTGCGATCGTGTGCAATGCGCAGTTCTTGGTTTCAAGATTATGTAGCACGTTAGCTGTAGTGCAGTTAAAGGGAGACAACGAGCTTTCCCAACAAAGTAAAGGCCCTTGAAGCGCACCAAATATTAAACGTGCACTGTGCGAACCATTGTATTCCAAAGTTTGCTCTAAATAAAACTATGCGTTTCAACAAAGTGCACATTGAGCTCGTAAATCTTAATTAAGTCCGAATGAATCTCCTTCTACAGAAGGAAGGAGATAGGAATCCCTACTGTGGAAGATAGGGAGCACAGCCAGTAAAGAATTAAGTATGTCAGCACAAGAGCACAAATCCAAAACCCACCGCCTAGATGCGCATTCAGTACAAAGACGCCCTGGGAGTTTCGGTGGGAGAACGCACCCCTTCCATTTATGAAATTAGCATTCCGCTCCGCAGCGGACAAAAACACATAGAATTCAGGCCGCGCCATTACCACTTACCGCTGTTTAGTTTACTGATTGAGTCTGTCGTTGTGCAAGGGCACATCGCGCATCTATTATTAGCCTGGCTGCCATTTCTAGCAAGCCAGATCCTCTTTCTGGACTCAGCAAGCTTTAAAAATGTATACACAATTAGATTTATGAACTTTTACGCTCGCAAATGAGTTTAAAACAATACTATTGAGAATTACGTTACTGCTATTCATCCGAACGTGCTTTTCTTCTATCCAAGTTTTTGTAATAAACAAAACAATTGAAAGCGAGTGCAACAATAATAAAAAGAACAAAGACTTTCTGTGCTTGTGTTGCAGCCTCGAAAGCGGCTGGAGCTGGAAGGCGGGTACAGAGGGCAGGAAACGTATCTGCTTGCAACTTTTCTTACAGTCAATGTCTGTATATAAACAAAAAGAAGTATGGAAGTGACCTAATTTTTATTGTTGCAAGCATGCAAAAAATGAATGCTAGGACAACTTTATGACTTACTGCCTTAAAAAATCTTCATGCACAGAGGCATTTCCTGCTATGAGATACTGAACTTCGAAAAGGTTGCACATTGCAATGAAATGCTGATTCAGGAACATCGGCAAAATATGGAGCTTATTTTTGTTGCAGCCCTGGCCGTCCAAGATTTGTGACAAGGGTGAACTAATGTACCATTTTTTTAAATTCAACATTATTCACATGACTCTTTGCGCAAACTGGTTTATTCTGCTCATAACGAGGTCATGGCAATCCTTGACAGTGTCAAAACTCGGATGGAATAATTAGAACAATTATAATAATTGCTCACATAGGCAAGCCACACATTGACAAGATAAAGCTTTAGAGACAGTTATTTTTTGTCAACTAGACTAATCTCTCCCTCCTAAAACGGTCGAATTCTTTTTGCGAGATTTAATCTGTAAGGCAACTAGCCAGTGGTTTATAAGATGTGTTAGCTCTCTTTTCATTATCTTTTTCTGTTTGTCAATGGTGGAGTGTCGCTTCTTCGAGCTTGTTCATGTGGCGTAGGACCAATTCATGTAGCGAGGGTCACGGACGGTCTGTCAGGGTTTTTCCAGTACCGCGCACTTCGCGACCATGCCGTGATATAAGGGTCCTTACTTTTACTGCCAGACATATGCAACTGCCGTAGTCTGCTCCGCAGAATAATTGCCACTCTCGTCACAGTCCCTGTTTTCTAAAATACACTGCAATCAATCTATGCTGAGATAAAACTAATTCACGGAGTACTGAAGATAAAACTATGCGACACGCTACTCGATCTGCTTATTATGTTTCAACAAGTAGACACCGGGCTGTGCACAGTCAGTCTGTTTATCACAAATTAAACATCATGCGCAGACCGAATTACGCCCACGGGGAACACTTGTGGGGGTGGAACTGCCACTTTCGTTGGTTAGTTAATCTGCACAAATTGTGAGTTATCTAAGTTTTAGCACTTCTCGTGTTCTACACACCTAGTGGCAGTGTTTCGCTCTTGCTTTGAAGGGTTAAGTTAAGAAAATAAGCAAGAACAGCGATTTTTGCTACTTTAAATGGTGAGCAAGTATGTCGATTTCTTGTTTTCTTCACAAAGGTGTGATCGCAACGATGTGAAAATATTTTTGTACAATGGGGAGGGTAGTTAGCTAAGAGAAATGGATTGGTGAAGTGCCACATGACTTGTCAAGCGCATTAACGAGCTGCAGAGGATCGTACTGATCATTCGGCAGGTCCTCCCGCATGATTATTTAATGACGAACAAGCACGCGTTTGTGAAGAGATCCACCTATCCCAGAACACTTGTATTTTATTGATCAATGTGTCATCCATCTGACAGCGCTCTCCATTTCTGTCTTCTCTTCTTCTCTCCGTCCTACTTTTTTTCCTTCTATATTCTTTCCTTATTTCTGTCTTACGGTTTTCTCCATATTTACTTTTCTTATTTTCTCATCTTTCTTAATTTCTAAGAATCGTTGCAGTTTTTTCAAGATTGCTTTTTCTCGATGGGACACTCTATTAGGGTGTGCGCATTATAAGTTTACTAAAAAAAAGGTTCAATTCTCATTGGGTTTTGTTATAAGCACCTTTTCTGTCACTGGAAATGCGTTCCTCAGAAACAAATGTAAAATTATTGAATTCTTGTTCCCTTTTCCTCGTGTATCTTTTTTTATAAGGTCTAGTGGCAATGGTAACGAATGACCAACAAAAAGTAGCCTTACCATATAGTCGTTCCGCGCTTTGAATAACTTTGACTTCGTTCTCTGGCATATCCTCTAGGCCTGTACTAGTAGGGCGGTGTAGGCTTCGCAAGCGACTCACACCACACAAAGCAAAAGGTAGAAGCATGTGAACAGCCGTCCCTTGCGCCAGGCTATACTCAATAAACAGCGTGAGACATCTGAGCAGGGTGCGCAAAGTCCGCTTAGCTCTTTACAGATCTGCGCAACAATGATAACAATAATTGGTTTGGGGGAAAGGAAATGGCGCAGTATCTGTCTCATATATCGTTAGACACCGGAACCGCGCCGTAACTGAAGGGATAAAGGAGGGAGTGAAAGAAGAAAGGAAGAAAGAAGTGCCGTAGTGTAGGGCTCCGGAATAATTTCGACCACCTGGGGATCTATAACATGCACTGACATCGCACAGCACACAGCCGCCTTAGCGTTTTGCCTCCATAAAAACGCAGACGCTGCGGTCGGGTTCGAACCTGGGAACTCCGGATCAGTAGCCGAGCGCCCTAACCATTGATCCACCGCGGCGGGTGGCTCAGTGGAATAAGTGCACTCGCGGAATAAGTGCACTCTCTCTGCCAAAAGCAAGCTGAATCTTTTTTTATTCTTTCTTTTATTCCTATATATGACAGTTGCTCCTTAACTGGGGAAAAACTGCCTCACCCAACATTCAGAAGCTTCTAATTTTACAGAAAGGAGTACTTCTCGCAGCTCGTGACTTCCTAGTTACGCACCGTTACGTCCAATATACTCGCAATATAGTATAATGCCCATAAACGGAACGTTTGTCTGCATGTTTGTGACCTTCTCGAAAAGAATAACGGCCGAAAACGACAAATGTTTTTCTAGCTTTTTGACACTTTCACATCAGAGGCTATACATGACACAAAAAGGTAATACGTATTCTTTACAGTTGTGCAGAACTATCTCTGGCGTTTTACACAGAAATATATGCATCTTAATTACCTAAACACGCCATTTTATGAAATCTTATACCGTGTTTCTGTACCTGCTATACAAAACGCGTTTTAGGGCAGTTCCTACTTTTTGTGCACATATGCATATAATTGTGAGCGATGTCTACAGCCATATGAGTGTTGTACCTTAAAGTACTTGCGAGCACAAAAATATCCCGCTTTGAAAGTAGGTCTTATTTTTTCGTGTGTCTTGTATTGCTATTGTGTGCAAGTATGTAAACACTTCAGACGCTTTAGAAATTCCGTTTTGTAGCAAACGAGGGGTTTGCTAAGCAGTCGTGATGATTATTTTTTTGCCACCCTCAGCTATTTGTAAAGAGAACCGGAACAAATCGATTGATTGGGATAATGTTTAGTGCACGCATTTCGGCCACGTGGTGGGCGCTCGGTGCGCGTGTTGAAGGCAGCTGCAATGCACATCGGTGGCACACTAAACGCCGGCTTCATTTCTCCTCGGCGCGCACAATGGTTGGCAAGACGGCTGGCATGCGAGACTTGCAACCAAGGCCGCGTACAGCTATAGCAAATCAACGGCTGCAAAGACAAAGTGGAGACGACCCATCGACTTCGTTACAGCGAGGTTGAACTGTTTGCCCAAGAGCTCGCTTATTTTTTGTCATCTGTATGATTCACATACATAAAACAGCAGAAGTAAAATTGACACAGTGCAAGTCGCGGGAAGTGGAAGCCAGTTTTTGCATCTACGAAGCATACGTAAAAATTGGTCGTGGTTTGACTAGGCTAAACTGGTGGTCGAGCGATAGCTCCTTTTTGCATCACTGTTAGTTGCATTCATTCTTCTTTTTCTCTATGTACGTTTATTCTGGTAAACACTGTTTTGTGTTCCGCGCCGTAATTGGCTATGGTGTACTTTTCGACTATGGTTATCTTGCACAGCGTGCACTCGTTCGAAGGCGAGATATATTGCGGAAGTCTATTGCATCGTAAAAACGACGAGGTGTGAACGTGGCACACGACCGAATTATCCCACGACGGCTAATTAAATTCGCGTCGCACTTGGTGTTCATATTGAACTCGCCGACCGCGATGATCAATCGTAGTTAGACTTTCTGTGACCGCATTCAAAGTGCCGTCGTCCGTCGTATTGGGAGCTATGTATACCACCATGATATACGAAGGACAAGGCCGAATTGGGAGATGGGCATCGTGTTGCCCAAGGTCAAAATAACCTGGACATTTATTTTGTGCCAAATCAGCAAAGGTGAAATTTAGGTGGAGGTCCAAATTTGGATGTAGCCTTCGTGTTGTCCATAGTAAAAGTAGTCTGAATCACCAATTTTGGTCTGAATAAAAAAAGGCGAAATTTGAAGGTGGGGTTGGACCGAATCAGAGGCCACCATTTTATTGACACACACTTAAATTTGTTCAGGTATCAGTTTTCGTCCTAATAGGTAAAAAGTCAAATTTGATGGTGGGGTGGGCCCAATATCGGGTTTGGGGTGGACCACATGCTGGAAATGAGCAGGGCCAAATTTTCTGGTAACCTTTGTATTAGCCACATGCAAATCAGGCCAAGGAAATTCAGAGGAAAATAAAACACACTATATCTATCATGTTAACAATGATTATCTTATATTCGCTGCAAGTCTCAAAAGCACCAGTGTCCGTGATGCTTGCGATGACAGCGGGCGCGTTGACTCTAGTTCGTATTCGTCGTTTGCGAATAAAGAGAAAACGCGAGATCATTGTTAAAGGTGCACTGTCCTTCACATTTTTTATCCCTATGTGACCAGACAACTAAACGTTCCCAAAGTTTTCAATCCTCATTTGTAATCTCAACGAATCGGTTTTTCAAAACCTTCATTCTGAAGTGGTCTAAAAATATTCGCTGTTATTCCTGAGCTAGGATATTGGAGCTGGGAGCTAGGAGTGAGCTAGGATCTAATGCAAGGCGGTGTTATTGCATAATTCTATTTCCTTCTTAAGAGCTTCAGGTGCATTTATAGCAGAGGTACACATAAGTCTTCACAATATTGAGAAATCGCACATGCATCTACGGTTCAATTCTACAGGCAAAACAACTTCTTCATGCTTGCCTATCTATAGACAAAAATTCTATTAGAGCAAAAGATATCCTGCACATTACAGCGGCTCTATAGCCTAACGGTTGCAGTTCTAGTTCCGCAAGCACAGGATAGTAACACACATGCCGCACTGTAGTTCTATCAGCGACGCCTTTCTGTGTGCCCTTTATACGCAGGCCTTTTAGACTATCTTGTTTTTAAGTGGAACCGGTCTGTCATCGACCGCATGTTCCTTATGCTTTAGAAGCAAAGAAATTTAACATCGCGCTAGTGAATACGCATGCAGCTGAGGTGTTTCCAGCAATCTTTGTTTCGCCGGGAAATGCGAGCGTGAAAATTCTCCACCCGAGGAAAGCAGTCTAGTGTGCTGTGAAATTTCTTTAATTTTCCGCAAATACATTGAGAAACGTCTGGGCTTTATAGAGGCCACTGTGGCTACTGTAGAGCGGCAATAAACATTTTGGTTGCAAAGAAAACACCAGTGGTTTATTGGTGGGAAATTACTATAGCAAGTAAGACAGCAATAGGGGTTAGTTGGTTACACATATTGATGATATAAACGCGCTACACTAGAGAACAGACGAAAAAACAAAATGAGGTACACAGGACCAATGCAAAAGCTGAAAACAGCGTTAACGTTTCCCAATCTGGATCTTTGATAGCCTTCGTCTTGCCAAAGTATCGCAAAGAAAACACAGCGTGAGTCGAATTCTTACTCCTTCCAACATGAATTATTCCTATCTGGGCGGTTGTTTAACTGCGATATATCAGAGGACTTATCTTGCCTGTGAGTACTCTTACATTACACCAAGCAAACGTAATATGAAGGGTGTCGACTTCCGACCTCGAGCGAAACACAGCCCCTTCTTGACGTAGGATTTCAGAGCTTAACCTTTGCAAGCTTGCGCCCATACTAAGTTAAACCGGCGAGAAGTAAAGGTACCAGCGACACCATAAGGAGGAAATAATAGTTCGACGCAGAAAGCTCATATTTTTCGGTTCGTCTCTGCAGGAAGTGATTGCCCGCAGTCGCATTTGTTTTGCATATACATATTCTTAGCACAGCAGACTCAAGGGATTTTGTCTTTCGGGGCCTGCAAGCTTGCACATAGTCTATTCGTTTACGTGTATTCTCGAAAGGTTTTTTTTCCTCTTTGGACAAGGGAGTCGACATACTATCTATATGAGCACCAAGCCTCCAACGTCCACGCAATCGCAGACAGCGACCTGTGGTGACCGTTAAACATAGTACATCTAGTTTCCTTCATGTGGTGGCAAGGTTTCAATAATATAATACTGAATGCCGGATAATATCCACTGAAACGCAGTGTGGTTTTAACATTTTTTTCTTTTTTTTATAAATGCAAAATTGAAACAAATACCGCAAAACGACAAAAAATCTCTTTGCTCTCGGGTAACCGTAGCTGCTTTGTTTTTGCGAAAATTACTGGTCTCTACATGTAACAGATTTGAAGCATGTATTTGAAACACACTTGATCCAAGAGGCATGTGCCAAAGAATATAAAAAACACTCGCACTAGTTTCTAGGCATGTCATTGAGCAGTCATCATTGAAAAAGGGTTGAGCGATCTACGAAAACCGCAGATAACTTTCTTCACTTCAGCGCAAGCTTTGCTGATAAAATATCAGTAGTATTATAACTGCGTGTGTCTAAGGGGGTGAAATTCACCGATGTAGCCTGTCACAGAAATAAAGTCTTTGCGATTTCTAATCGGTGATTTTGAGAATAATCTTATGTGCAGTGTCGATGTTATGTTAGTATGCACTAAAAGCGTCACGTTAAATGCGAACAAGACATTTAAAGCACAAATTGCAAATCTGAAAGATATTGCATTAGGGCTACAGATTGCCAGAAGTTATTTTCGCATCGAAGGCGTAATGACCGCTCTTTAGAAGTGTTAGTACACCACGCCTGTAGTTCCTCTCCAGCCGCTAATATTTTTTATCGTTCATGCTGGCGTTTCAGTTCTTTTTGGCGCGTTTCATTTGACCCTCATTCTACGGTAGCTATTATCATTATCTTTCCAGTTTAATTCTATCTATCATGTGAACGAATTCTACTCCACGGCGCATATTTTTAATGCGTAATTGTAATATTCCTAATTATTTAAAGAATCCATATTAAGGAGAAAGAGCAAGAACAACCGTTTTCACCTCTCCTCGATGTAGCTGGAAAAACAACCAAAGAACGAAGGTAACCACTGTATGTTCAATAAGATGATTTTCTTGCTAGATAGGAATAATAGAAATAAATAAATGTATAGAAGGAAACCAAACAAGTAAATAATAAATTATCATAACAGCCGACGTTGCAGAGGCGACATCACTCAGATCAGAGGCGGCGAATCAGTGGCACTGTCCATCTTTACTGCTTAGATGGGGAGGACAACACTGATGCGAGGAAAGTGCTCCGAGCTCCCTGCTTTTAGGCAGTGCCGCTGATGGCTGCCAATACAGAGCCCCAACTGCTGTTCCTGCCAGGGGCGCATTCAGAATCGACAGCGAACCGGATATACAACTTCCGACTTCGAGGCCTCCACGATGAGCAGTGGCAACCTATTCTGTAGCGTAATGTTATTTGCCGATAAGTGCCTTTCGCTGGGACTGTCGGCCCTGGTAGCAATTGCTACGGAATTGGCGGGTGGGATGGGTCTTCTCTGACGCTATATTTAGCGTAGTCTCATGTTGTTAGGGTCAAACTGGCTTTTGTCCATGAGCTGTAAACAGTTTGCTTCCTCACGGTGCTTTAGAATACTTATGCTGCAGCCTCAACAATACCGATTTTTTTTTATCCTGGCTTACCGCTGTGAAGAGTTCTTTTTACGTCCTACGTTTTCCTTTCAGCGTAGACGGCATTTTCATAGCTAAAGCTGTGAAAGTCCCATTCTCTGAGTTTTGCGCCGCCGTCCTCCTATAGAAGTAGCTGTAGTAATAGTAAGCATACCCGGAGGTTGGCAACCACTAGGAAATAGGACGACGATGATTACGGTGACTGGAGAGCGGTATAACGCGCAAACGAAGTCCGAATGCCACAGTAACCGTCCACTAGACCACTACCGTCGAAGCAGAAGGGAGAACAAGTCGAGAGTGGAAGATTTGGTACACTCCATCTTCAACGGCTCTGCGAAACGCGCAGTGCAATCACGCGCCTGGAGTGGCGAACAGGAGAAGAGTAGTAGTCGAACAAGGCCTATGTATTGTTAAGCACTACTTGTTGCTTGGCGAGCTTGTTCTTGTCTTTTAATAATAAGAGAATTGTGAAACTAAAAAGTCCCACACAGGAGACAAGATTGATTGGAGAAGCTAAAACTTCTAAGCCATTTATTGTGTTGAAAGTAGCACCTTATAAAGACAGGGTTGAAAAGAACAGGGCGTGCAAGTCGAGCCTGCACGTATGTCATTCGAAACGCGGAATGAATTATCTGTCCGAGTTGTATAAAAAAAAAAGCTCACGTTTCACGAGCGCAAGCATAACCTGTTTTCTTCATGGAGTGCGCCTCCAACGGCTAAAATCCTACCATGCTCCAGCTATGGCCTAGAATCTTGGCACTGTCATGGTTTGAAAGATTTGCATGCAATGCATTTATTGGGGCTGCTTGGCTCCTTCTCTATTTTTGACCGATAGCGTATGCTGCATTGCGTGGTCCATACCACACCTGCCCGTCTGGCCTAAGCAGACGCACCCTTACATCAGAGCAGTTCGGTAGACGACAGCCGAGGTATTTTTCACAAAAAAACTTGTGAGGCTTTGTTCCACATCCACGCAACCTCACCAGCTATCACTGAGCTTTGTGTTGCGAAGTGGTAACAGCGCTTCGAGTTTACTTTCGATGGAAAAAAGTTAGGCATGTGGATTAGCTTAGCGAAAGCTGTCGGACTTCATTGCGTTCATTGCCGTTGGCTTTGACAATGTTCTAGACACCGACAGCTTTGAGGAAACGAAGGGCGCATAACAGGCTTCCTTGGACAGTGGACGCCTCACTCGCGCTTTGAGGTACGTGGCGGTGGTGAGAGAGAGATGCGGGCTGCATCCATTATGCAGCAATATAGCGCTGACAAACTTATGGTAGACACCCGGCACTGCAGTAATAGGGCGCAGCGTTCGTTGCGTGACCAACCTCTCGCGACCGACCATTAATTTCACTGCCACCTGCCTGGGTGTCAGCTTGGGCACGCTGCCTATCCAGTGTGCGGAACGCACTCAACGTTACGCCTTGTACCCCACAGCGTTCGCTCTCTAAACATTGTGAGCAGTAGTTATCATTATCATCATCATTAGTCTGACTATTCCTATTGTATAAATAAACATACAGTCGCCAAAATTTTTGAAGAAAAGGAGACACGATGTTTTGGGGCCCGTACGAGTACCCAGTGCAGAGCAAACGGCTCTCCCATTGATCTCCAATTAACCCCGTCCTTTGGCAGGTGCGCCACTGTATCCCCGAAAACTTCTTAATCTATTCCGCCCACCTGACATCTGCCACTCCCTGCTACGCTTGCCTTCTCTTTGAATGCACTCTATTACACCTAAATATCAGCAGTAATCCAGCATTTTCATTGCATGCCCTTCCAAAGCCCATTTCATCGTCTTGATTTGATTTGATTTATTTGTTTCTTTCTGATGCAGAAAGAGGAGCAAGAGCAAAAGGCGAAACGCCTGACGATGGCTCTTTCCCTGCATACAGTTTGGCACGAACGTTAAACATAGCTTTAAAGAAGTTTCACACCAATATCTTCTGGGGGAAATTAGAAGGAGAAAAAAACGTAAATAAATCACGTAACGAAAAAATCACAGTATACAACAAACAATATTTCGTACTTGCCGACACAAAATACTTGGTACAAAGATCCCAAATATAACAAAATTCTGAACAAGGTTGTTGCAAGCTTAGCAACAACAAATTTCGACTACGATGCCATTAACACGCGTTTGTTCCCTCGCCTACTCTGCCTACTTCCGGTCTCTTGGCGTTGCACCTACCATGCTCCTTTCCGCAGCTCGTTACGTAGTCTTTAACTTAAGCTAAAGACTTTTCGTTAGCCTCCACGTTTGTTCCCCGTAGTTGAGTTTCGGTAAGAGACCGCTGCTGTTTACCTTCTCTCCTAAGGAATATTGTTGAACTGCCATTATCTAAGGGAACCTTCCACATGCGCTCCACCCCATTCTTATTGTTCTAGTTATTTTTCTCGGCTGATCCGGATCAGCAGCCACTACCTGCCCTTACTACTTCTTGCACCTTGCTACGAATTGTGAACTGCTGTTTCCTTGCGAGACTGTTGACGGTTACTTTGGTATTCTGCAAATAATTTTAAGGCCGACAACTCTGGTGTGCCTCTCTAACTCAAAAACCATGCTTTGCTGCTCATCTCTTGAGTGACTTAGCAGAGTAAAGTCATGAACGAATCGCAAATTACTGAGGCATTCTGCATTACCTCTTATCCCCAGCTGCTCCCCGTCCAGGCCTCGGAACACCTCTTTTAAACAGGCGGTGAATAGCATAGCACTGGCGAGATCGTGTCTCTGAGCCTGACACCCTTCCTTATTGGAATTTTATTGCTGACTTCATGGTGGAGTATTGTAGCTGTGCATTCGTTATAAATATTTTCCAGTATTTTATCATACGCATCTTGGCACCTTGATCCCGCAATGCCTGCTTGAATGCGGAAGTTTCCACTAAATCAAATGCTTTCTCGTAATCAATGAATGCTATATGTAGGTGTCAGCTATATTCTGCGCATTTCTCTGCCACTTGATTGATAGTATGAATTTGGTCTACTGCCGAGTATCCTTTACGAAAGCCTGCCTGTTAATTTGGTTTATCGAGGTCTATGGTTCTCCTGATTCTGTTTGCGATTACTTTAGTAAATACGTTGTAGTCAACGGGCAGTAAGCTGATTGGCCTGTAATTTTTCAAGTTCTTGACGTCTCTTTTTTATGAGTTAAGATAATGCTAGCGTTCTTACAAGCTTCTGGTACGATTGAGGTGATAAGGCATTGCGTATACACAGTGGCTAGCTTTTCTAGCACAATATCTCCTCCGGCCTTCAAGAGATCTGCTGTTACCTGATCCTTCCCAACCTCTCGTTACTGGCGGGATGTCCCATTGCTGTGCTCTTCTGCCTCTCTCATTATCGCTCTGATAGCTTTTGCTACTGTATAGATTTGTGTAGAACTTTTTGGCTGCTTCAACTATTCGATCCATATTGCTTCCATATCCCATATTTCTCCAATTTACCCTGTCCTGAGCCAGCTGCGGCCGCCCTAACAGTGCCAACTTCCGGATTTCATAAACCTATCTGACTTTCTGCAGCCGCATGCCAAGCTTCTCTTCCCTTGGAATCTAGGCTGGTACCCTCCTTGCTGCACTCCCAAGCGTATTTTCTCCTCTCGATTTCGACTAAGATAGCAAAAACCTGTGCCTGTTCCCTTATACAGTCTGTCCTCTTCATCTCTCTTAAAGTTACACCTTCCATGTTTCTTTCCATCGATCGTGAGGCTGTCTTTAACTTATGCTGAACTTTTCGTTAGGCTACACGTTTCTGTTCTACAATTCACTGCCGGTAAGATAGAGCTTTTCTACTATTTCCTCTTTAGGCAAATTGTTGAACTCCCATTCATGACCTCAGCGGCGTTGCCAAGCGCGCTGCGCCCCATTCCTTTTCTTATATTTATTTCAATGTCGTGATCCGGTTCCGCGGCCACTACCTACCCTAAGTACATGCATTTCCTTGCCGCTTCCAGCACTTAGCTATCAATGCTACCAAGACTGTTGAACACTAATTTTGCTCTCTGTGTATTAAAATTTAGACTTACAGTACGATTCTGCCCGTCTAACTCATTGGTCGTGTTTACATTCATCTCTTCAATGACTCGGCAAGGCAGTGTAATCAGCGAATCGCAGATTAGTAAGGTATTCTACAACAACTCTTGTGCCAACTTTTTTCAATCCAGGCCTCTCACTAGCTTCAGTAAACAGGCGTGGATTATCATTTTCAAGATCGTCACTCTCTGCCTACGCAATTCCTTACTGGAATGTTATTGCTGACGTTATGGAGGACTATGGTAGCTGTGCACCCGCTGTCGATATCTTCCAGTATTTTTACATAACGCTCTCCTACACCCTGATTTCGCAAAGCCTACATGACTACTGAAGCCATGCAGGTAGGTTGGAAACTAAACGTGGCAACGTTTAAACGTTTAACGCTAGAACCTGATCCAGTGAGGTTAGTCTAGCAGTGCTGTTACTGGAACTCGCTGGTTTAAATGGGATGCCATAGGGCTTAGTGCGGTTAGGAGGACAGACGAAGCATATACACGTCCAATAACAAAGGGTGGGCACGTGCTATGCTATCATGCATTAGCTGACTGGCGATAACTAGCTGTACGATTCCTCATTACGAATATAGCTGGCAACATACAGGAATTTCATAGCATCAATGAGAGGGCGGCAGCTATAATAATTATACTTAATAAGAGGTACCAATTTAAGGTGGTACAGGGCTACACGCCTTCACCTGGCTATTGTCACGAGATCGTAGAAAGCTTCTATGAAGACGTGGAATCGGCTGTGAGAAAAGTAAAACACAGTACATTACTGATGGGCGACTTCAATGACAGGGTAGGGAAGAAGGAAGCTTGAGACCAGGCAGTAGGCGACTATGGAAAAGGCCCTAGGAATAGCAGGTAGCGGGGCGAAGGTTTTAGTAAAGTTCGCGCGGAAATGTTTACGGATCATGAATACCGCATTGCTCAAAAAATAAAAGAAACAATGAACGTGGAAGAGCCCCAATTGTGCGTATAAAAATAGCATAGGCCTCCTACTATGCGCTCACAACATTGACTTCAAATTGTGTGTTCACCTCAACATCCTGCATGATGTGGAGGCCCTCGGTAAGGTGCGCTGTAGTGACGGCTGGGTGGTAAGGTCCCGAATTAGCCTCCACATGAAGAGACAACAGAATAAAGTAGTGAAGCGGAACCCCATTAGCGAGTTAGGGGTGGTTAGAGAGAAATTAGAGGAAACCAGAATATTTTTGAATAATAGATATTCCGCTTTAAGGAAGAAGATCTTACTGTTCAAGCAATCAAAAATAATCTTACAGCTATAATTAAGGAATGCGCAGTGAATGGAGGCCTCAGGTTGGTTCCTCAAGATGCCTGCAAGCCTTCTAAGGAGACAAAAGATCCGATTAAGATATGCCAAAACATGAAGGCGTCTTACCCCGCAGACAGAATACAACTGAGTTATGAAATTTAATGAATAAGTGCAAGGCAGCCGACATTAAAAAGTTTAATATGAAGAAACCCTCACCGTTGCATTATGGCATCATCCGTTAGATTGTGCGCGACGAACTCCGGCAGCTATACGGCGCATCTCCCAAGGCTCCAAGCTCCATTGCGAGCGTTATCTGAGCGGCTTTGAAGCAGGAGCTCCGGCCGCCCTTGCCCACTGATGAACCTCAACCGTACCCTTCTCCTGTTTTGTATGAATGTTGCCATCTGACGTACACTGAAGCACTAGGCTGAACTTCTCTCTATTCGGCGCCCTTCTTCTCGGCTCCTGCTAAGGTTTCCCGGACTGCTTCATCAGTCCTGCAGTGCATGGAAGATCCTCGATCTTCTTCGCGGAAAGCTGACGTGTGGCGCAGCCCCGACCTACTCCCATTATGATATCACTGCGGAAAACCGGATCGCCTTTATCTTCGCTACCATTGCCGCCGTCTGGGCCTACAAGTGTTTCCCGCCGATTTCCCTCGACCCCGCTACGGCGAACGACCCCGGGCATTCCAGGTTTCACTTGAAGGAGAGCGCTGGTTTCAGTCTCGTCTGCCGCAGGCTCGATCCTCATATTTCAGTGGGCGGCCTTCAACATCTAACAGGAGTTCTTCCCGGGCAGCGCACGATCAGTCGCCCACCACTCGGCGGGAAACTGAGGCCAGCGACCTCAGGGTTTGGGTTCGCTGGGCATCGCTGTGCGGTGGACTAACTATCGACGCGGACACGGCAGGACGACGCACCGACACTTGCAAAGTTCGCGGTGACCGATCACTACCATGCGTCGACGTCATGACAGCGCGCAAGCAACGCCGCCGAATTGCCGGTAAAACGGCCTGCAGACGACGACACTTGTGATTGATTCCCGGGTCCTGAGCCTGAAATTTAGAAGCGGCTTTACATGGATGTACCTGCCATTCTCTATGGTCTCCATGTTCGAGCGTTATCGGATACTGGTTCTCACTACTCAATTATAAGCTGAAATCTGGCCGCCGTTCTCGAAAATGTTCTCACACCAAGGGCTGCCACACTCTCGCTACCGGGCGATCATCTGTTAACCCCTCTCGACATGTGCACCGCCCAAGTTCAAATCCAGGAGTGCACGTTTGCGGTCAGCTGTCTTATTTTAAAAACTGTTCAATAATACCTAATCATAAGTATCAATTTTCTGTGGGAATATGGGGCGATTATTTACATCTGAAACTGCAAAGTCACTTTTTCTACTTAGAATGGGGCTGCCCTCAGCAATGCGATGCGAACAAGCCAGATGCTTCGTGTTTCTACAGATACTGTCACCCTGCCGCCTCGTGCCAGCGCCTTCATTAGTGTCTATAGTGTGATGCACTTTAGGACGGTGACGCCATCACCGATACCAACATTTAGTTGCTGCCTACAAGGCGTGTGCGTGGCCCGCAGTCTGATCCATCTTCACAGCGGCCAGTCACAGGTACTTGTTACCAATTTTACGCACGAGCATCAGCACCTTTTTCGCGATACTGAGCATTTTCTGAGCTCATCTCTGCTGTTTCTGAGTGCTTCGGCTCAGAAACAGTGCAGCCTCCCATTCTTTGAGCAGCCTCGATGTCAGCTCCGCGCTGTCAGTCAGCCAAAGTGAACCGCTGTGTGCACTGTTTCTTGAATTCAGAGAGTGTTTCGCGTGCTCCCTGAAAATGCGTGAAACTCCCATCACCAAGCGCCACATCATGACGTTCGATCATGTACGCCCAGTCCATCAACAACCCTACCGCGCCTCATGGACGCGTGGTCAGTAGATCGTAAGTTAAGGAGATGCTCGAAGGTGGCGTTATCCAGCCTTCCAACAGCCCATGCTCGTCGCCTGTTTTCCTCGTTAAAGAAAACGACGGCGGGTTACGTTTTAATGCGATAGCGGTAAAGGCCCCGTTGTCGAGAAAAATTGAGTGTCGGCGCTGTCGGCGTCGGTCTTGTGAGGGAAGAATCACGAGCATCACTTTTGCAGGTGGTGCTCAGAAAACAACGTAGGAGCCAGGTAGGCTACCTATGTCAAGTGGACTTGAGGTATAATCACAGTCTGGCCAACGGATAGTGAGCACACTGCCCACCGTGGCAGGTAGTAGTTAATTTAATGAATGATCGCTCAGGAAAAGTATTCTGGGCCGCACAAGGCCCACCACACGGAGCACATGCCATGACAGGGTAGTGGCGCGCATCCCTTAGCCGCTGCACCACATTTTTAGGAGAGGTATCAGGACACGAAGGGGTGATTGAATGTAAAGTAGAGAATGACCTTTTCCAAATGTGGAAATTGACCCAAAATGCTACCGAGTCATATCCTTCAGGAGGAGCTTAAGCGTGTCCTCTAACTTTTTGCGTCGATTGATTGAAGCTGAACGTAGTCACCGAGAAGGATGTTTACCCTTTCACACTTACTCTGCATCTTTTGTTAATCGATCTCAAGTCTGTCTACTGGCAGAATGAGGGCAATGAACGAGACCGTGAGGAGACGGGCCTTGTCACTGTCGACGGCCTTTATGAATGTGAAATTTTGCCTATCGGTCTTTGTTCTGCGCCTGTAACATTTCAACGGATGATAGACTGCTCTTCAGAAGTACTTGCTATTAGGCTAGCTGCTTCAGAATCAATTTTGAATGGCGCAAGGCAAAGAACACAGGAAGGCAGGAAGATAGAAAGAGAGCCTTTCTATCTTCCTTTCTTCCTCTGTTCGTTTCCTTGCGCCATTCAAAATTAAGGATGTACAATCTCCTCATCAGTCGTAAGTGGCAGTGTTGTCTAGTCTATCTCGACGACATGGTTCTTTTCACACCCTCATTTTGTCAACATCTTGAGCACCTGCGCACAGTCCTCGATTTTATTTGTTCAGCTAACCTGCCACTGAATGCACAAAAATTACGCTTAGGCTGCTACCACGAGCTCAGATTTCTCAGCGATGTAGTCAGCGCCGCCGGCTTGAGGCCCGAGCTGCATCAGCTTGCAGGGAATCAGGAACCTCCAACCCCATGTGACAACAAAGCTCTTCGCCGCTTTCTCGGGCCCTGTAGCTACTATCAGCGTAACATACAAAAATTCGCTGATCTCGTTGAGTCGGTTACTCGCTTCACCGCGACGCTTAACTTTTTAGTTATACACACTACCAAGACGCGGCTTTCGCCGAGCTAAGCTGCGAACGCCGCCCATTCTTGCCTATTTTAGCGGTATAGCGTTAAAGGCCCCGCCATCCAGAAAATTCGGTGTCGGCGTTGTGAGCCAACTATCATGACCACGATTTTGGCAGGTGGTGCCCAGAGACCAACCTAGGAGGCAGGTGGGCCACCTAGATCATGTGACTTTTAGACGTCATATCAATCTTCCCGCTGGATAGTGCGCAAACTGCCCAGCGTGGAAGGTGGCAGTTAAATTAATGATTGGTCACTCGGGAAGAGTAACCTGTGGCGCGCAAGGCTCAGTGGCGCAAGCACTTGCCATCGATGGGCAGTGGGGCATTGCATAATAGCTCCATCACTGCACCAGAAGGGTTATGAAGACTCCCAGGGATCTATGAATGTGAAATGAGAATAACCGTCGGAACAACTGGTAATTAACTCTATACGCTCTCGCGTTATATACTTAAGGCGGAGCTTAAGTGTCCTCTTCATTTCTGATGAGCCTCATGACAGAAATACACATTGGTGCCAGCAACATATTCTTCAGGGCACTTCTCATGAAACCTCAAGATGATGTTGAACAAGCCATCGTTTCTGCGAGCCGAAGGTGAGCAGAAGCCAGAGTTGAAAATCGTGAAACGTTGAAGTAGACTTTTTCTGTGGTGGGCGTTTATGCTAATTCTATAGGCATTATTTCCAGCATACAGTACGCGGGCTATACCCAATTAAAAGTTGAAATTGTGCGCTTTGCGGGCTATGTGTAGGTGTGGATGATAGCTAATATTTTTATATAACGTCTAATATAGCTTTCAATGCACAACACTTATCGATCGCGAAATAATGTGGTACTTGCGATCTGCCTTTGTTGTCCACGAGTGGCTGTGTGGCTATGCGAAAGCTCACCGGTACGAGATTTTATTTCAGTTTTGAAGAGCTTGACACTACATAGAAGTGTGCATGCTGGTAGTGGATTTCTGGAAAGCGATTCCTTGCAAAGTTATAGTGAACAGCACCACTAAATCCAACGTGCTGACACCTGCACTCGATGAAAAGACCAACAGCGAGTTTTCTGAAGAAACTAATTCTTTTTTCGATGTACAAATGGCAGGTTATTTTTGGTTACGTTGACTGAGTTATATTAATCCGTGCGTACACATAAAATCCCCCATGCGGATTGCTCACTCAGCCCTTACAGACTATGTACAATATCAGGAAACTCCAAGGAAAAAATTTGTTCACTTATAATTGAAAGCTGCGGACTATACACCGGGTGTGGATTGTATACCAGAAATTATGGCACATTTAACTTCCGTCTTCTCTACCTGACGAGCTTTCTTCAAACGCGCGCGTCCTGTACAAACAGATTAGCATGATTCAATGAAGTTTCTATTTCTCCTTCGAGAATCTCCTGCCAGGAAGCAGTGAGTGGCTGTATTGCTGTCTGTGGGCAGTTGAAGCAAGTGGAGGACAAACAGTGCTCTGACGAACCGCTTTGCTGTTCATAGGGGAAGGAAAGGGGGGGGGGGGGTGAGTGAAGATCTGGAAGCTATCGCTCAAATTATATGACCTCAAAGTAATGGTAGAGGGGTCCTCAGGAAGGACGTGGCCAGAGGAGCCCAAGGAAGCGCTCATTGCGCAGCTAAACAGCTACAACAAAAGATGAGTGAAAACGAGAATGGGCAGTACGGTATGATATGACGTAATATCATGCGATGTGGTGTGGCGTGATGTGGTGCGACGTGAGGAGGAGAGGTATAGTGTAGTTGTAGTGTAGTATAGTATGCGTATTGCGGTGCGGTATGATATGAACCTCCGCCGCACGTAGTAGATCAGCTCTAACAGATGGTTTAGAGAACATAGTGAAGTGCTCAGTATCTCTTTCTAAAGAATCGCATCTCGAAGTTAATCCGACAGCGTGCATTGCACTGGCGTTTTCGCATTTCGCAATCTGTCGTAGTAAGAACATTGAGTTTCACTCACGATTCTTGTCTTTGCTCACTCATGCTACTCGTATTTGCCCGTTTATAAAATGCAGGATCTGCCTCCACACGCCTTAAAGATGCCCCTTGACAATGTAAAGCCCAATTATGATGCAGTAAAAAAGCAGGGCTGGGTAGGCTGATTTCTGACAGAAGTAAACCAGCCAACCCAACAAAGAAAGCGTTAGACAGGCACAAACCAGAGCTGACTCACTTAAATGTCCTTCATTTTAGAAAAAGTGTTTCTATATGAGATTAATTTGAGTAAAATAGTCCAGGTAACAGTTTTACATGACTGGTAGGACATAAAGATTACGGGCTGAGCTCGACGACCGCTTTATGATTTCAGCAAATGGCGACTCACTGAGTCCTGGTGGCTGTAATGTTTTTTATGCATATCTTGCAGGGCGAGGGAGGACTTAGTTCAAAGACAGGACAACATTGTGTTGGATCCCATTTTACCTTGGTGCCATCAGCCGTAACTGGTTATTTTTAATTATTTGGGAGATGTACCACCATAGCAAAACATGGAAGAGACGGAAGATCCGTGACAATAATCCGCCTGCGGTCGAATAATGCTTTAATGAAATTGCCTGCTGTATGAGCGGAGAAACACAGCTACCCATTTCTGCAGTGCATAATTTCTTTCACAACTGGACAGCGTGGAATAAGTGTATCTAAAGGAGCAGACATGCGATGCACAGCGTTCATGACTTGAAACTATCGTCTTCCTAATGAATGAGGTTACAAGACCGTAGCGAGAATCAAATAAATATGCTATGATTTCTTGCCGCACCAATTTTTTAAAAGCAAAATTTTAAAAATTGCCTTCTGTATTAAGACAACATGACGAAATATATTATTAACATAAACCTCTGTCTGAAACTAACGTGACTATGGCGCCTATCGAAGTTCGTATTTTGTCACGCAGCTTCATCAATTCATTTGCCGTCCGGCAATTAGTAGCACTGTACTGAGTGGAAGATCTGGGCTACATAATTCGTTTTCAATACTATTAGGCATCGCCCACACGTATACTGCTGGTGTTGCCAATTTACGAAGAACACATGTCCTGGTGTTGAGATGCGCAGTTTCATTTCGTTTTTTTTTTCATTCTTATGTTCTATTTATTTATCAACACCACTCAGGGAAATTTTGAGGTCGTTTGTATTTTTATTCCTTCACTATAAGAATTCCTGGATATTAACAGGAGACGGAAGACTCGAAGTAGCGGCAGCCTCACTTCGAATAAGGAAGAACTTATGGAGATGAGTTACCTGTGGTTTCATGTGCACAAATTAACAAATTTCAGCCTATGGAAAGTAGTGCAGAGTCCTTCGCAGTATTTTGCTTCTGAGAAAAGGTTTCTCTTTAAAAAAAAACATGAATTTATGCCAACTTTTAGTTTTATATATCCCGAATCACAATGAAATTGGTACATAATTGCCCTGGACAAGCTTTCTTGTTTGTAATACTCACCGCAGAAATAAAATACCTGCATTATATCACAGTTAAGCCTTGCGCTCTTTTTTGAAGCTAAACTACGGTGTCGTTTACAACCGAAAGAGAGCGGCGCATAGAGTGGTAAGCAACCATTGCTGACAAACCCAGTAAGCGAATGTGTTAAAGTTCTCTGCACGTCGCGTCTAAAAGATGACGATGACTCATAGCGACGCGAGTAAGAACAGAAGCAGTGTTTTTCGGGCGGGCGTCCCCTTATCCGAAAAAAAAAGATACAAAAAGCAACGATTTAGTTTTCCTTCGTACGTGATCGGAATAAGCAGTTGGGAGATGTGTCATGTTCCTCTTGGCTCTTATTGAGGTTTGAAAAGTTTTGAGACTTAAATCCACGTGCATTGTTGGCTCATATTGCGGCTTCCCTCCGAAGCAGAGCGTCGTTTCGCACCATTACTTACACACACATCATGCCACTACAGAAAAGAGAAAAAAAAACGAGAACATGCCTAAATGTTTTATGGTATGCCGCTGCCGCTTAGCTTATAAGAAGAAAAGCATGAAAAGGCATGCACTAAGACGGCAGCGGCTGCAAGCGCATTCAAGTGTGTTTGAGGGAAGCAGCTTTCTCTAGCATGGTCTTTTTCGTCTCAGCGGGACTACATTTCACGCGCCATGAATACTCAAGACCTGAATAGCAAATCAGTATGCTAAGTCACGGAATAATTTGCATATTTCTCCTCGCAGGGCAATTCAACACTCAGAGTTGCATGTATGGAAAATTAAAAGGCCAGAGCTTCCAAAACTTTGAATGCAACTTCAAGGTTAAAAAAGTTACCTAAATTTTAGGCTCCTTCTCTAGTGTATCAAAGTTTCTTTGAACTGAGGCAAAAACACCAAGAAAAAGTTCATGCACCTAATTCACTATGGGAAGAGAAATAGAATGGAATTGTTTAGAAACATTGAAAGGCGGTTTAGCTTCGGGTTATTTCCAAATTACCGTGTGCTAAAACGGTTCGCCACGGTTCTGCATGGTTTATCTTCACCCTCTATGGCCATGTTTGGGAATGGCAAGTCGTGGTAAGTTATGGCACAATCATGATGATCACGGCAGTAATGTTTAGTTATGGAAAGCGATGCCAAGTCGTGGCAGTCCTGGCAGGTCACGCTGAGTCACGGTATCCTATTGAAAAATGTGTACAGGTTTGAATAGGAGACAAATCGGATTATGGCACTTTTCGTTTAACATTACAGGATGAAGCTTCCAAAGCGATTCAGCCTTTGAGTGAACCCTTAGTGGAAGGCTCCATACAACTACCATTACCCGTGGTTAATTACCGTGCACTTACATCACACAGTGCATGCAAGTCGTGGGTTCGAACCCGCCCACTACAGTAGCACTTCGATGGAAGAAGAACGTGAAAATTCTGTGTACTGTGCATTGTTAGTGCCCGTTAAGAACCCCAGGTGCTCGAAATTATCCGGAGCCCTCCACTACGGCGTCCCTCATAGACTGAGCCGTTTTGGGACGTCCAGCCTATAAAGCCAAACCAAATGTGCCATAATCCTATTTGCTGACCCGTTCAAACCTATATACATTTTCAGTAGGATATAATCATGTTAATCAGTAAATTCGGTCATTTTCTACATTGTTATGTCCCTGGGAGCCGTCATACCACACCAGGCCAGCGGGTAAGCGATTCGGGACTGCCCTGCGATGGCAGGTGCTGCCACCAGTGGGGCGTGTGTGAGTCAAGCTGTTCTTTCCGAGGAACCTCTTGCGGCCAATCAATTATTGAACTTGCACCTGCCTCTCTAGTATACACCTGGCACAATTTCCACAACACGGTGGGCAGGTGGGCAGCCTGCCACAACACCGGGTACCGCACATTAAACTGACAGACAACCTCTCGACTTAGTGGAAGCCTTAGGGCTAGCACACTAAAAACGTCATTACGTGGAGCGGCCAAATTCAATCCCTTTGGCGCGTTCGCTTACATTAGACAGGAAAAAAAAATCAAACTGAACCGCCGAGCCAATATTAAAAGCATCAAGCCTGTTAGCCAAACACACTATATGAATACTGCGCACGAATGGAGATCCCCTGGTACGGAGAAATGGCGCCACGAGGCACTGGACTCTAGCGACCAAATAAGCGGCATGATTACCAACCCGGCTCTAGTTTCTGCAGCCCAGGGGAATTCGGTGAACAGCAGCCACTGGTTAGCGCGCATTCAACACGGACTGCAGTGGATTGGTTGTTTGACGGCCATTCGCGGATGCGGACAAAAGTTCACACTTTTCCTGCTTATCAGAAGAAGCGGTTTCTACTTTCTTAGGCTCTGTTCATTAGCCGCTGAGAGTTTATAAGAACCTCAGCTGGCTAATATGGTTCAGGACAGTATCGGTGTACAGCAGCATGAGAATTGCATTGAGTGCATATCGCATGCAATAATATATTTTCGAGCGACGTGACCTGACATCGTGTAAAATGGACTGCTACACAAAATATGAGGAAAGCCTGCCCGCTGCCCCCCCCCCCCCCCCAACCTCATTAACATATCAGTGCGGGCCAGCCTACTTCGCCCCCGGTGTTTTAGTTTTATTGCAGCGGCGCGTATCGTGATTTCGTTGTTCCGACTGTCGGGCTTCGTGATTATCCATTTACGTGTGCACTGTACAGATGCGGCCACAGGTGCAGCCACAGTGGAAACTGCGTTCGCGTTCATTGATCTGGGCGCCCAGAAAACTGAATTGCGTGAAGGACATAAACACGCCTCCTACAGGAAGGACCCTCACACTCACCGCTCGATATGCCGACATGCCCGTCGCCGATCTGGAGCTTCTCGCACGAGAGCACTGAAACACATGGCAATGCTCTTCGCGGCAGCTATCACGCATCTTCGGCAGAAGCAGCTGTTTGCTCGTTCACGTCGATAAAAGCCTGCGTGATATCCTGACGCTCTGCTCTTGGTCTATATTATTGTATTACCCCGAAAGAAGTTTCGATAGAAAAAAGTGTGCATGCTAGCCGGCCGTAACAATGTGAGCGACTGCCGTACACATCGTCGTATTTTACGAACGTGCAAAAATAAACGAAGAGAAGATAACCACATTGCTTCAACGCTTTTCTTTTCTTCATTGAATCTCTGTAATGATCCAATCAAAGTGTCATCCGAAATGTATTTCTGTGGCATGCCTGTCGGTTATCGAAGAATACGTTGCGCTTATCGGAGACTATGGAGAGACTCTCCATACTTCGCTGGAAGGTACTGCTGTACTTTGAAGTACAATGCTGACAGCAGAGTCGGAGATTCTCTTCTGTCCTTCAATAAAAGGTTGAACGCCCAATAACCTAGTCGCATGTATGTTTTTACATATTCAGCGGTTTTCTTGACCTGTCGAAAAAATAGACCATGCGAGGATGCGTTCATACTAAAAGCGCTATCGGAAGTTTCTAACCGCCCTTTGCCACTTAACGAGATGCTCTCGGGTCTAAAATGAATTTTACGGTACTTATAGAACAGGGTTAACCTGAATAACAGCCTCAAATATGATATATTCTGAGCAGCACCGCACGACGGCAATGTATCGTTGGTCCTGCTGTTTTTCAGGGCACTACTTTTATTTAACCTTAAGCTCTAGTTACGTCAAACACAGTGTATGAGGAACAACGGGCAATTTCTGTGTACATTTTGTAAAATGAACATGCTATCGCATTTTCTCTGCACCAGCCCAAATGATTGCGCCTAAAGTTTTTGTGGTGTAAATGGAAGTCGGAAGATAGCAGCTTAATGTTTTGCATGAAAATGATTTGACAAAAGTTAGACGAAATGAAATCTGCTTGCCGCCGTATGGATCAAACACAGGACTTCCGCATATCCCGCACGGTGCTTTACCAATGATTTACTCCGAACTTTCGACAGTATTGAGAATGCTGAAACACGACATCGAAGCATTATCTTCAATATATCTATATGAGCATCATGCAATTATCTTTTTTCGAAGTTTTTGTTCGAGAACGTTGCACGTGCATTTTTTGCTCAAAATGTTTGGTTTGGTTTGCTTTATTGGAGTTTAACGTCCCAAAGCGACTCAGGCTATGAGAGACGCCGTAGTCAAGGGCTCCGGGAATTTCGGCCACCTGGGATTCTTTAACGTGCACAGACATCGCACAGTACATGGGCCTCTGGAATTTCGCCTCCATCAAAATTCGACCGCCGCGGCCGGGATCGAACCCATGTCTTTGGGGCCAGCAGCCAAGCCCCATAACCACTCAGCCACCACGGCGGCGTTGCGAGAACTGAACATTTTTGTTTTATTTCTTTCATGTCCAGCAATTTCGGACAAAAATATTGAAAACTTGAAAATTGTAAGGTACTTTTACGGTAATATTCAAGGTAATGGTACAATCTTCTGATATGTAGCAAAATCTTTATTTTAAAGTGTCTCCATTGGTTGGATCGAACACTTAATACTCCAAAAGAAAACCTATGAGGAACGCTTTTGACGATAGCAGAAACATTAATAGAAAAAAATTTATGACTGCCGTCCGGTGGTCTGCAGATATGTTGATTGTTATAATCAAATCTTAGATTATATGAAAACATTTCGCTCATAACTGGTTTTCTGATCAAAAATGCTTTTGTCCCGAATTGCTGGGTATGATTATTTGTGCCTCAAAACCTTCCTTGAACTATGGATTGTTCCGCAGCAGTTTTACCCTCATGCCCAAATTTTTACCCATTACCTTAAGAAGACAATTTGGCAATATAACGAGGAAAAAGTGGATTTTTTTCCAGTGCAAGGTAAATACTGACTTAATCACACACGTCAGTATTACTGTCTCACCGGTGCTGTCGTTCACGATTTCTCGGACAAGAATTATTGTGCAGTTACCTTTCCCTAAAGCAGGCGATCAATTGATTCCCACTCGGCTGTACCCCTTCCGAGGTAGGCTGGTATTCACTGTAGCCGTATCAGCAGCAAGTGGCATCGTGCCAAGTCATCGTGAGTAGTGGTTAGGGGCCAGATGCTGACAATCTCAGGTTCACACTTCAGAGTTAAATTTAGGCGCAGTCTTCGACGTTGGTCGAGTGTTTTACATTCCTCCTAAGACTGACCTAAAGGGGCGACCATTAGTTTGAGCCGGCCAATTGTCATGCAGAGCTGTCAAGAATGCTAAAGGCGCTAGATAAATTCACTTCACTGAACCCCGCATCATCGATTAGTCTTCTACGTCCACGACCTGTAGTAAGTGAAGAATAGCCGTTCGTATATTTACCGTCCAAATCTTCACCAAATTGGACATAGATCTTCAGAATCAGAGAAAAAATTATTCGTGTTCAATAATAATCAGAAAAACGCACCTTAATAGAGTTGTCGGAGACCACTTTAGTCATCCGGTGTCACTTCAATTTACCTGCCAACAATATTCAAAACAGTTTTCTGGCTACCGTGATTGAATTCTTCTAATACACGACAAATGTTTTCAGCTACTTTTCTGGTATTCTTTTCAGAATATAGCGGTCATAGGCGCTACTACACGCATCAAAGTGTTTGCGTTGACTGCTCAGACGAAACAAAAACTGCATCAAATTGAAACTGCATCTGTCAGAAAAAGATTGAATCCGCAACGTAAGAAAACGCCTATTTGAAAATTGAGATTAAAAAGATGTCGTTGATACCTGCATTGTAAGTTGCGGTGAGCAGTACCGCTGACGATGTTACATCTCTTGAGCTGTGCACGGAAAAGCCAACATTATGCGCCAGTCGAAAAAGAGAAAATGAAGTTTTCGAGCTGCATTTAAATGTGGCGCAACCTCAAGAATAGAGAAGTTTGGAAACAATTCACACGATAATTTGTTTTATTGACAACACGGACATTCCCCTTACCTCCTATCACTAATCTTGCGCAAGTTGGATTTCTTCCAGCCTACCGCGCCAGAGCATTTTAAGTCTGATGTTAAGTACCGTAAACCAAGCCTTCCTTTTCGGGGAACAAAATATTGTCTTTGTTCATGTATAAAACTTATATGCATTCAAGACACGCTCTTGATACATGCTTCCGTGAAGATATCTTATTTGTCAGCAAAATGTTTGGAATGAACAGGCGTTGTAAAAATTATATAGCTCTAGTCAAGGCGCAGGTTTCCGGTTTGAATGCAGTATCTTTCACAATCGAGCGTACGTACAGCAGCTACCATAGTGAGCGAGACATTTCACGCAGGCTTTATCCACTTCTATTTAAAGCGTGGCCTTCTATTGCCATTGCGCCCGCATAGTGATGACGGCGATGACTTCTTAAGGCATGAGGGCATCTGTGGCTAAAGAGCGCCGTGATACAAGGTGTTATTATGTACACAAGTTGGAGTCAAAAGCCTATTTCCCAAGCATTGCGCCCTAAAGACGCTGAGCACCAGACCAGGGGAAAGCTCGTACCCACTGTATGTCCGACGCGGCGGAAGGGCGGATACAGCCAGGCACCTTCCGAATGCAAGCCGGACGCTCACGCCACCAAGCCACCCATGCGAGGCGCAGCAAAATTCTTTCTTATTATAAGACCAAATGTTCTAAAACAGGCGCGGTTCACAATACAAATACATACTGGAAACAGGGTGCGCACAAGTGGGAATTGCCTTAGTCTTATAAGCAGTTCCGTGAACAAACTACCAGCACTGCGCCAGCGTGCATAAGCATCTGGCGTGGTGTACGCAGGATTGTTTTTGTTGTCACGTGTATGAAGGCATTTAGGACTACAACCTGGCACTTTGATGTGTTTCCGTGTCTATGTTCACCTGAAGTGGAGAATTGCATCAAAAACTGTTTCTTTCTCGTACCAGCACACATAAGAGTAACGTAATTAATACAACCGCGACGTGCCAAGCAGAGCACTTCAATATCTATGACCAAAAAGTATCGCGTGCAAAATGCAAGTGACATTTCTACAATTCGCACACTTTTAAACTCCACGTGAGGGCTGGCTCCAGTTTCAGCAGCAGCTGGCTCGAGCTTCCCTAAAATTCAACATGAAAACTGGTTTTGGGGGAAAGGAAATGGGGCACTATCTGTTGCGGATCACCGCAGACACCTGAACAGCGCTGTAAGAAAAGGGATAAAGGAGGGAGTGAAAGAAGAAACGAAAAAAGAGGTGCCGTAGTGAAGGGCTCCGGAATAATTCAGACAAACTGGGGATCTTGACGTGCACTGACATCGCACAGCACACGGGCGCCTTTACGTTTCGCCGACCTTCAGCAGCAGTGTTGAAAGCTATTACAACTTACCAACATTCCGGCATCCTGCAACTGCAATCCGCTTTCAACGGTCGGTTTCTAGTCATCTTGTGAGCTTTCCTGACGCATGTTTTTTGTGCGAAAGCATTACTTCGCGGCGTCAATCCGGCTAACGAGTTTATGGGAAGCTTGACCTCGAAGGTGACGCTGGCGAAACCATAAATAAATAAATACTGGCGCGGCTGGCATTCGAACCAGCGGCGGCGCAAATAGATGAGCTTCGCTGGCCACTGAAAGAGATCAATATGCTATGGCCGCAGCCGACCACGCCTCGTGTTGTTGTTGCCTTGGTGACATGGCACATACCCGCGACAGGGGATTGGCCAGGGTTCAGTACGGATAACCAGTATAATAGGGTAAACTGGCTGAAATTTCAGAGTAATTTAAAAGAAAAGGAAGAAACAAAATATAGGGAGAGAATATCTGAGAAACAAATAATTGAATTTATGAAAATACCCAAATTCTCTTTCAAACGAGGAAATATTGGAAACAGCAATGGAATCTGCCGGTAGCTGTTATATAATGGTTGTATAATTGCCTCCTGTTTAACTGCAACACACTTGCACATCATCGTCTTCATCATCTAATACTACTATGAAACTAGTTTGCCCATTCTGGAGTTTTGAATGGCACATATTCCTCTTCATGAACTAATAGTGCTGGAATGAAGAGGATCATGCGCCGATGCCAACAACATCGAAATCTTGAGTTGGCTGGAAAGATTTCGACCACGTGGTGTTCTTTAACGTGCAGTGGCATCGCGCCGCAAAGAAGCGCGTTTGCGTGGACGGGTGAAACACCAAGATTATGAAGACGAAAGCGAGCAGTGAAGTAGGTCATAAGTTTAACAAATCGACCATATGCGCTGTATGTTATATAAAATGATTTAAGCCCACTGCAAAATGACTGTTAGTTGTCATTCTTTTTGCCGTCTTAATCTCTGCCTAAGCAGAAATGAGCAAGACCGCGCACAGTTAAACATGTGTTGAGCCACTCCAGCGAATTTTAAGAGCAGAGCCCTATCTTATTCACTACAAATGTTTCTCCTTTGTCCCGAAAAGCTATGATTGCGCGGGCAGCTTCCAGTATACCGCGAGGTTCCCGACTGTAGGAAAATAAAGAACGAAATAATTCATTCAGACTTTCCGAGGAGTTATTTTCCTTACTGTAACAGGTTCACTGGACTGCTTCTGCAAAAAGTGCTGTAAATGTTCTCTCAGTTCAGTGAATGCCTTCGGCAAGGTGCCTCCTTCAATTCACCTAGATGGCACCTTCCGCCAATGTTCTGGATGGTTTTTTGAGTGTCTTCGTGTGGGAAGCACTCTAAATACGAAAGTAAGTCTTCTTCTTACCATGCGTAGCTGCCTGGTTGCTTTTTCAAAGAGTGAATAAGTTTTAATTTTTGTATGTTTCAGCGCATTGACGACTTTTAAGGATTCATATATTATACACGGTACGGACTTAAGGCAGGTTTTATAAATATTCCGCGTATTTATGACGGCTCATAGATCAGGAAAATGCAAAACTGCCACACCACTTTCTATGAACTTCTTTATAGAGTTCCACACTGCCATCCAAATTATAAGAACGGCCATTTTTGAGGAAGCCTCAACTCTGCAGTAAATTTTCGTAATATTGGCATTCTCTGCACATATTTTTTTTAAAGCAACCCCAATTTCTTTGCCTCTTCACGCGCTAAACTTCCGCGGAGCAAACATACGACTGCATTTTCTGCCCAGACAGACTTACTATCACTAGAGTAAAATAAAAAAAAACACAAAGAAACCATTCGCGTTCTTATGGTCGCGAACCTATACCTTTCCAGGCGTCCATAAAGACGCCACTTCGGAACTTCTCCCCATCTCCTGAGGCAATTCTTGAACGCATGCCGTTTCATCCGCTTCAACGACTTCGCAATCGTTACCGACATTTTATGGGTCGTTCAGGGCGACATCGGACGTGACCCAGGCGTTGAAGTCTCAGTTGTCGATAGCGCCGCCCTTCCTTCCCGATACGCGTCGAGCCTTCTCATGTCTCGTCCCAAACGCAGCATTTCTCGCTTCAAATTGCCCAGCAGGAATGGTTCTGGGGCAGGATGTGTCACCGCGTGTATGGGCATGTACGCTTACGTCGTTGATACTGGCACGGCCGGTCTCGAGGGGAGCGCGCGCTTTTCTTCTTACGGCCTTCGCAATGGGGTCTGTTTCCGCCTCCCGCCGCACCTCGATGGGGTCGCCACGGCCCCACCGTTCCGCCGCTGCGACCGCCGTTCACTCGGAAGCAGAACGCGCGCTCGCTCCCAGTTCGGCCCGCGTCAGAGGTAACCGTCAGGCCTTCACATTTTACCTCTTAAGCTTTACGCAAAGAGCGCGTAATCAGCCTCTTTGCTGCTGGCAGAAATCTGATGATGATTATGGATTTTTATGACGCAAGGTCATCTTTGGCCAAAAAGCGCCATGGCACAAGGTATTTTCGATTTCTTATGGTGGGGACAGAGACCCATTTCCTAAGCATTTCACCCTGATTAAACCGAGCACCAAGCCAGGGAAAGCTTGTACCAATTGTTTCATCGGTGGGTACAAGGTGGCACTGGAGATCGAACTCCGCACCTCCAGCATGCGAGGCGCATGCTCAACCACTTGGCCACCGCTGCGGTGCATGGTAGAAATCTGAAATCACGGATTAACGTTTGCGCGCTCTTTCCTTTAGCCTGATTGTGTATGGTCGAATGTATGCTTCGAACACAGACGTCAACACGTTCTGCCCGTATATTTGGCTAAAAAGTAAGGCTATCTGCCTCTGTAGCTCGTCTTCCGGCATGTCTGAACGAGTGTGTAGAGTGATATGCTACGTGTATGTAACACTTGGATGGCAAGTTTCAAAGAGCAAAGTATTCTGCAGTGTAAATATAGCTCCTGAAATTTCAAGCGCAGCTGCTTTAGGTTTGCACAAAAGCGGCCACAGCAAGAATTCATGGTGCTCCTCAGGAAAACGTAGCATGTTATTGAACGGGTATAGACGGAACTCAACCCTGGCCGCAGGGGCCGAGCACGTTGCACGCACGCGACCTCCAAGATGTCCTCTTTGAACGGCATTTTCAAGCTTGACGGCGTCTCACGACCGCCTGTCCCCTCAAATGACAACGGAAAAATTAGGTCAGCTGTTGACAGTAACTGCAAGCACGAACTGCCAGCAAAGCAATATTAGTCCGGAACTACGCTCTGTCTCAACAAAATCGGCCGTCATGAGCCAACAGACATATATGTGTGGCGGTGACTACCAGTTTTGCATCATTTTCCTATATTTCTGCAGCCTCGTCATCGCATTCGATAAACCTCCAGAGAGCATGAAAATTGCTTACCTCATTCAGGAAACGAAGTAGCACCCCAAAACGTTTACCACAACCTAACTGAGCTGCACTAAACCTCACAGCAGTGCGCGATATAGCAGCGGGCTTAGATTGCTATGCAAGGAACTAAAATTAAGATTTGTGATGCTTACATGTTAATAAAAGTTCCTGAGTTTAAGAAAATTATAGTCATTGCACGTTCAAATGCATAATCTGAGATATATTACAAAGATATTTAAACCAAATATTTCAGGGAGCTTCAGGACACGCCGCCGGTTGAGTATACGTGGACAATAAAAAATGGCGCTCTTTAGGCGAGCTGAAATCGCGCATTAGACTTACATAATTTCTGAAATGGCAATACTCAGTACACGTAAATATCTGCATCAGCATACACAGCTTGTACCGGTTGCTTCTGTTACTTTCTCTTAACGTTAATCAGGCCAGAATTACGACAAGAAAGCTTGCGTCTAACTCAAAAACTGTTTATAGGGTGAACACGTGCCCCGGAACAGAAAGCTGTTCAGCGGTGCAGCGATAAAACAAGTGCTCGGTCAACTAAGGTAAAAAGGACGGTCGCTCTCGGCCTTGCAAAATTTAAAGGTGACAAGGAACTTGAATCATTAGACGCCAAATGCGCTTACGACAATTTTGAACATGAAGAGAAACTTGCGCGCGGGTACGGACATTCCAGAGCAATCTGGTGGGCTCTCGTTTGACAAACCAAAACGGAAATGCCGTGTGTCATTGGCTTCGAGCAGAGAACAATGCATTACAATGCATCTTGACACTTTCTCGCGCATTAGTAGTTACTACTTCTTAGCTATAGATACAGGCCTATCGTTTAAGGAAGTTGCGATGTATATGAGGGTAAGATCAGTACGTTCAAGACGTGCTAAAAGCGATATCGGCGTAATTAAGTACTATATGTATCTCCTAGCAATCAATTTATTTGACAGCTCAACGTTAGTGTACATGAGTCTGACTTTCAACTCTACAAACAAGTTTCGTCTCAAGCTACCAGGAACGGCGCTATCGGAGTTACGGAACAGGCGTCGTAGAGAATTTTCTCCGCGATATAGTACATTTTTATGAAGTAAGTGAAAAATTTCACACACCCCCTCTCTGAGTTTTCGTTCTCTTCCCTTTAGCATTAACTTTTTATTTAATCACGGACCATGAGTCATACGAGATTAAGTGATCAGAGTATTTCCCTCTAGATTTCAAACCCCAAATGGTCGACATAGTTTTGAGGAATGGGAGAGTGATTCCTAACTGGAACTCTTTTCATCGAACAAAGTTTGTGATGAAGAATCTGTGCACATGTGGACTTTGTTGCAGACACGCAGCTTAAGCATCTGCATTTTTTTCTTTGATTTCGGTGTTGCGCTCACCAAGAACAAGCGAGCTACAGCGCGAAACCAGGCAAAAGCCACCGGCTGCCCGCATGAATGGATGGGTGGATGGAATGTAGCAGGGTCCCCTTTGAAACGGGGTAATGGCAGTTGCCACCATTCTCAGCTTTTTTTTCTTTATTTTCGTTTAACTGCGTTGTAAGTGATTACAATTCTTCATTTTCTTTAAATACGTCCTCCTACACATTTAACCCTATGCCACCTCTCTGCTTTTGAGCCACCAATCTTGCAATCGCTTTTTTGATAATTTCGACCGCAGATTTATTTACATTACTCTTGTTGTCTCTAAACCCTAGGGCGTCAGGAAGAGTGGCTGTGACAGCACCTACATCGGGGTAGATACCATCACATTTTAGTTTGAGGTGCTCTAATGTTTCTACAGATTTACCACAAACAGCACATGTCTCATCATCTTCGTTAAATTTCTTTTTATAGCTGCGCGTTCTAAGACATCCTGACCTAGCTTCAAAGAGTAGGGCACTGCCTCTTGAAATATCCTACAATGCTTCCTTCCTGACCTGATGTTTCCAGTATCGATATAGCTCTACACTATGCATCTTTTCCATTGAATTTGTAAAATTTTTACCTTCCGCGTTTTTAGCCTGTCTTTTAATGCTCTTTCTCCGGCCTCGTATCTGGCATGCTTCCTAGTTCTTTTCCGCCTTTGTGATCCTACGCTCTTTCTGTATAGGTATTTAAATACCTTTGCTGCACACCTCTTATCGTCCAGTTTCCTGAGGCGTTCTTCGTATAGTATTTTACTCTGAGCTTCCCGTGCTTCAAACGATGCCCCGCCCATATCCCCCTGTACTGCCTCGTTAGTGGTTTTCCCGTTGGCATCTAGTGCTAATCTTCCAACAGCTCTGTGGTTCACTTCTAATCTCGACGGAAATTCTGCCCTTAAGCACAGAACCGCAATGCCAAAAGTAAGCTCGGCACCATTATTTTTTTTCTAAATAACTATCAGTGCTTCATACATGTTGTACCCCCCCCCCCCCCCCCCAATGTCCTTTGTTGCATTATACCGGCATTTCTTCACCCTTTTGCGCAGCGGTAGGGTCGTCGCGCTTCTAGCGGCGGCGGGCGCGTAACTCCCGGAGAAAAACTAGCATTGCTTCCGTGGCGAATGCGAAGGCCATATGAAAGTGAGCGCGCGCCCCCCTCGAGACCGGCCGTGATATGGGTTACATCTGCCGGCCATCTAGTCTTTCTTTTGTGTTTGCCTGAGTGGTCAGCTCCTTCGGTTCACCAAAATGAAAGGGGCCGTGGGGAACGAGGAAAGCATTACTAATAGATAAACTGGTTTTCAAGCAACTAACGCTCTAGTTAGTGTCCGACCTCCCGGTGGACACTTAAACCGCGCCGTGAGGGAAAGGACGAATGATATAGTGAAAGAAGTTAAAGAAGTGAGGCAAAGTACCGTGCTAGAGGGAGTAAGGCACGGAGAGGCAGATGCAGCAGCTGAAAGTGAACTGAAGTGTAAAATATTAGGATTTTTCTAGATTTATTGTGAATATGTGCGCTTCATTCGGATCAAGAATTTAGTACATCTTGAGGACAGCTTTCTGAATGGCTGCGCAAAAACATTTGATTTCGGTTATTTGAATTTGTGTGTTAGATATGCTGAACTCTCGTGCTTTTGCAACTGAACAAAAAAGAAATCTAGTTGGGAACTGGAAGAAGCGAAAAAGAGCATAAAGCGGCAAAAACTCCCTTTTAGCCCCTTCCTACGCATATAATTTCGTCGCAAGCCTCAGGATGAAAGCGCAGAAGGCGTCAAAGGGGAAGAATTTTGCTGCACTCGAAATGCACAATGTGGAGGGCGACAATGCAATTCTGTGCCAAAATTACGCAATTTGAATTAAGTAAGGAAAATTAAGGAATGCATTTGTGTATAGAAATTGCTTAATTTAATGAAAGAATGCCATTGTCAAATTTTATACTATATCAAGAAATCTGCTGCGGTTCAATGAGCGTGCTCTTTCATGCGCGCACTTCGTAAACCTTCTTGCGACTTCGTGTAGCATCTTGGGTATACAGCGTTCACGAAGCACGCAGTCGTTGCTAGCTCTCCTCTCAGCTTCCACTATGCGTTCCATTAGTCGCGGCTACTAGCAGAGCGAGCTCAGAAAGCATTTGAACGATTGATGGGACCGGCGTACACATGGCATGGGGGAATGTTGCATATTTTGGAGATATAGCTCTCACTGTAAAACGTATGTTTACAGACATTGCACGTCATTTGAACTTCGTCACTTTTCTTTTTTTTGTAGCCCTTTCTAATATATGTCAATTTATCAAACATGAGGACACAAATTTTTCCGGCTTCAACTTTCTGCTGATTTCAGTTGGGTGAATAGAGAGAATTATTCCAGACAAGAGAATGTCGTTTTCGTCAACACGATTTTCACTTCGAACGTGGTCCACAAAGACAGTAACCAAAACTTCGGAGTACCCAATCTTTTGCCTATCACCGTATCGAGCTGTACTCTACCGATCGCTCGGGTAAGGGGCTTTTATTGTGCGCGTTTGTAGTTGGTGCTGACCAAGCACACAAATTGACGGTTCCGCTCGTGTTAGCCGCTCCGGATGATCTCGTATAGGTGCGTCGAACAATAGTTGCTTTATAAAACTGCGTGGTTTAGTTGACCGAAAGTTGCAGACTAAAGATCCAGTTCGGCGTTTCTTGCCGCAGGAATCGCTGCATGTTTAGTGTAGAAAGAATCCATAAGGGGGCAAATAAATAGGGCTGCCAGCGATGATGCAAATTTTGTCCGTATAGAGCGGGTCACAAAAAGGCCCCCAGACTGGTTGCACTTTTTCGAGTTGATCATCTGAGCAAAAGCTGCAACCCGCGCCACCTACATCTCTCTGCTCGAGCCCATGCCTATGACGGCGTGAAAAGTATTACCTCCAGCGGTTCGTTCCTTAGAGCACGTGAATTACGCAAAATATTTTCAGTAATGACCAAGTGACTTCAAAAACTTTCCCCTCTGACCAGGTAGAGAAATTGTGGCTTCCTTTGACATACAGTGCAGAAGCTAAAGCCGCTAATATTCAATAAGGTACCAAAATCAGCTGAACTGATATACAGCCGCTATGCATTAAACGGCGTGCTTTTCATTGCATGCAATCAATATCTGATCCAGAGCAGCTAAATTTCAAAACTGTTTTAAAACAAAGTCTTCGTCATCCCATCCTCTGTCAGCTCATTTTGGCACTAAAGAGAAAATAGCAAGCCAAATGCTTGCTATGGCGGAATACAGATATTAGTTCAGATACTTGATGTCAGCATGAAAGCATTTTAAACATCTACTTTGAGCGAAGATTACATGATATAAAAAGCACTTCTTAGGTTAATTTTCTTGCGCTACGCGAGGCTCGTGAAAAAAGCTTGCGGAGCCTTTCTGAGAAATTTTAATGAATTAAAAAAAACGCAGTGTTAAAAGATCTTTCTGCCGAACATTGATGCTTTTTTGATTAAAAGCCTCGACCACCGTGGAAAGAATATAGCTCTTGAAGACCATTGATAACAGCCTGAAATATCCTTGCTTCATTTACTTGGAATCAATTAGAGTGAACGACCTCGAGAGAGGGCAACACACTCTTAAGAGTGTCTCACTGTGACCGCGTGATTTTAGCCTAATATTTTTCAAGTGACTGGTGTTTATTACCAGGGGTTTTCAACCGACGCGATGTAGTCGTCACTGTACCTGCATGTTTGAACAAACAAAAAGTGTCTGCTTGTTCCAAGGTATAGATGTCACAAGTATTTTGTCAGAAGCTTCACTTAACCACCACAAGCTATTAGTCTGCTGCCCTTCTGCTTAAAGTCATCTCCAAAGAAGGATTTATGAATCGATTCAGACGTTCATGGCAGCTCTCATTTTCTTACTTGCACGGTCGGCTTGCTGCAGCTCATCAGACCGCAGGCAGGCACCATTCGCTATTGCGTGTTTGTAGTGAGCGGGACGGTGATTTGCGACTAATTGTAAACAAAGCGTCTATTATAGGCGCAGAGGCCCAGCATCCTCCCCTCGACGTTCTTCTTTAATGAGCTCAGGTGAGAGGCGACGTTGCCTGTTTTATAGGAATCAGGGTGAACCTCTTCGTTACTGATGATAATGCTGAGAAATTTTAGTTTTGTTATAAGGAACTTGTTAAATTGTTTTGCCTATAGTGTCAAGAGAGCACTTCTGATGATCTGTAGGACTGCTTTCAGCCCGAAAAGGTAGTCATGAGAGCATGCTTTCAAGTTCACAACATCGTTAAGATGAACCACGCGTGCTTGCTAATTTAAGCCCGCCAGCGCTGTGACTATAATGCGATTAAAAGTTACTAAGTTACTAATGCAGTACGCACGTTCAAGAGCTTCACCTCAAAACCCGTAGCAGTTATCCAGGATGATGTATGTCATCTCTCTGTCCCACTCATCGACTTCTATTTTAGAGTATGCACATTACAGATTGATGAACGAAAGTAACGAGCATGTGTCACGGGTGATCTAGTGCGTCACTCATGTGTAGGAATGGATAGACATTCCTCTTGGCAATTTTGTTTAGCCACCGGTACACCACAGAACACTTCCGTTTTTTAATGTGAAAACAATATGTGGCTCGTCGGCAATGAAACCCGACGTTGCTCTTTGCAAACGCTGGCACTAATAATCCTAGATGCCACCATGGCGTCAGAGAAAATAATCTTCCGAAAGTGGGAGAAAATGTTCCCAGGAAACTAAGTTTGCGAGGTAAGGGGGCAACCCATTGGCCACAAATTCGCGTTACTTCTGTGCAAAAAAAAGTTAAACCTAGTATATGCGTTGCCTTACAACTGTCTGCTAGTGGGTAGTCACACATGTTACTGGCGCATATAAAGAGGCACGGATAAGACAGGGAACAGGACACACACTAGTCCTGTTACCACTCTTGTCTTTGTCTGTTTATATGCGCTAATAACATGTATGGTTACAACCAACTAGCCCCATTGAGAGCCTTAGCTAATGGAAAGTGTGTTATTAGGAAGAAGAATAGAAATGGAAAATAAAAATACAGAGGAAACAAAAATAAAAAATCAGTGGTTTCACATTCAACGCGCGTCGGTAGTCTTCAATGCCCTCGGTAATTATTTTCACCAACATCCTCCAAGCAGACGCCAGCCAATGGGAGAATGTAGTCGTCGGCTGGCATTACAGGTACTTAGGCTAGGCATACCTCACGTCAGTTTGATATAATTGGTTTTTTGGGGGAAAGCCAATTATATTAAATTGACGTGAGGTATGCCTAGCCTAAGTACCTGTAATGCCAGCCGACGACTACATTAAAATTGCACGATACGGTGACTCATGAACTAGATGACATGCGTCATAGGTAATGGTTTTGTACTTGGCGGTGGCCTTCTGTAGAACTACGTAGTGATGGGGAGACACAGAAGTGTAAACTTATCCAGCGAAGATATCAGCTCGTGTCTTTCGTTCGCTGAAATTTTCGATGCACTGCTTACACCGAAAACAGCAGCTTGTTTTAGGTGAAGAGACGGACGCGGGGAGGCTTGAAATAGGATTAGAGGATCTGCTCGGGCGGTAACGCGCTCGATTTGGCTTTTAACTGAGCCCTTAGAGAGCTGCTGCGGCACCCTTCGAAAGTTGGTTACTAGGATTCAGGGCTACCTTCTTTCCAGCTCCGTTGATGACAGCGACAAACGTGTTAAAAAATCCATCCAAAAATAATGTTTCTCAAAACGTTCTGCAAAATGAAGAAGCTGACGGTACACGGGAACCATTATTCTGAGCCGTTAATTTGAGATCCGACGTTTCCTTCGGCAATTCAGATATGCGGCCCTTCCCACTTCTATGCTCTTCAGACCCAGTGACGTAGCTCGCCAATGACAAAGAAAAAGCCTAATCTGGATTTAGCGAGGGCCATAGCGTCGTGGCCATCGATAACGTTAAGATTATTGCACACCGTGCCTGAAGTGTGGTAAAAACAGTCATACAGAAGTTCTTCGGCGTGGGCGAGGAAGCAATGCTGCATGCGTAAAGGCTCTTCAAGAAGAAGAGGAGGAGGAACTACCTTATTTCAAGGAAAGAACCAAAGGTCCTCAAGTTCACAACATCGTGGGTATGTGCCAGCAACGTCTGAGGCCTTCCTTCCTTCCTTCCTTCCTCAAGTGTGGGATCCTACTGGTCCAAGAGTACACAGGACTGGGCCTCATGGAGAGTTCTGCCCATTAGCCACGTTTGGCCAGCTTGTTGAGCAGCTCGCCGAGCTTCCATGAGGAGGGGGATGGGTAGGGTATCAGAAGGGCTGCTATGAAGTGGGGGCATTCCGACAGGTAATGCATGAGAGTGGCCTTGGCCAGTCCACATTTTGAGCACTGGGAGACTCAAAGTAGGCTGGTGGTGATGAAGGAGGTAAGGTGCGGTATAGCAGTTTGCAGAGTCCGCCAGACCTCACCGCATTTTGAATCTAGTGTACGGTGATATAGTGGGAGAGTAAAGCGGCTGGTGTTGGCTAACGTCACGCCGAGGGGCCATCGAGCATAGTATTCCCGACGAGGTGACAGGGTTTCCCGCTGGATGCTGCGAAGTGGCAATCGAACCGGCGCTGTTGCTGCGAGCAGAATCCACAGCGACAAGATCACTTGGCGCATTCCCTTCTCTCCTCTAGGCCACTTAGGTCAATCTAGTGCAGAGAAGATCGGTTGCGCCTATATAGGTCGTGTGACATGCGGAAGACATTTCGGGGGACGATGTGATGTAGAAGACAAAATTGACCGTCCTAATTACAGTGAGAAGATCGTTCCGGCCGCAAGGCTTCGCCAGCCAAACCTGCGTTGCCAACACGCTGAGGGAAAGGAACGGGATTCCCCTCAAGTGGATCACTGAGCGCCGCTCGTCAGTGTCGCCAATGCTTACGATGTCACAGTGACCAGACAACCTTTGCATCCTCACAAGCTTTAATGTGAAGTTTGTTAATATCTACTGTGAACTGCTCTAGCATGCATGGTGACGCCATTCTTTGAAGATAATTTCCAGGGCCAGAGAAAGTTAATTGACACCTAGCAGCCGTAGATATGGTTTATCTAGAGATGGTAGAGATGGTTTATCTCACCGAAGGAAACAGCGCACGCAGAGTGTAACCGAAGCAACAGAAATAATGGGCTCAATATTGAAAATGTATTGAGAAAGGCTCATGTTACCTCATGGGAAAGGCTCATGTACCTCATGTTATACGGTGTGTTACTGGCAAGCGCAAGTCGGACAATTTACATGAATCTTATATGCTATGATTTATAATGTGTGTGGCAAGCCTAAGCTCGTACAACGGGTTAAATTTGAGCACGTTGCCTTTTAAACACCAAGGCCATGTGATCGAGCCACTCAAGGTTTCCATTTCAGTGCAAGGCTCGTTTCTCGAGAATAACCAGTCTGTCAATGAAGGTATTAGTGGTAGAGGCACAGACTCTTAAGCAGTAGTTAATATGGGACTGGATAAGGGCGAAGTACAACTGTCGCTTTAACCAAACAATTGCTAATTTTGTGCAGCATGCCAGCGATATAGATGCACTTGTGTGTATCCTGTTTATGTGAGGCGTCCAGCTGAAATGCTCCTCGAAATGAACATCTAAAAACTTAAAGGAGCATACTCTGTCGATAAAAGTGTCATTAAATTTAAGGTTAATTAAGGTGCCACTAGGTTTATTTCTAGGTTTAAAATGAAACATTTTGTTTTACTAACTTTTAGCTGTAGTTGATTGGCACTCAAGTAAGACCACAATTCGTTCTATCACGTATTAGCTACGCATGCAAGAGCGCCCAAATTATTGCCTAAGAGAATAAAAAATAAAGTCTTCAGCGTAAATGATAATTTCTGGGGTGACTGAAATATGTACAGTGTCATTAATATAGATAACATAAAGCAACGGCCCTATGAAGCAGCGCTGTGGAACGCCGTTTGTTGTGTCTTTAAGCTGAAAACGAAAAGCACTGATGCATGAGTTGCGGAACCTTCCGTATAAAAGGATGCGGGCCAGCCTTTGCGCTACACCTTGAATGCCATAAAACGGGAGTTTCTGAAAGTGAATATGATGCCTTATTCAATCGAAGGCCTTCCTAAAATCTAAAATCAATCCGATAGTAAAAAGCTTATGCTCTAAATTATTCAGGAAGTTTTCTTAACCATTCAGTAATACCATTTCAGTTGATTTTCTTGTACGAAAACTATACTGCTCTTAACCGAAGACTTTTTTCTTCAAGGAACCTAAAAATGAAAATTTGCTTTCAGAGAAAATGAAACGACGCAGTAACTGTCCCACATATCTCGGTGGACACCTGAACCGCGCCGTAAGGGAAGGGATAAACGAAGGAGTGAAAGAAGAGGAAGAAAGAAACCTAACTAATTGCATGTTCGGGAGCTGCCTTAAAACTTTTGAGAACAGAGGCAACACTGAGAAGTGTCGGTAGTTGTTAATGTCGACACACCGTCCTCCCTGCGACAAAATTTTGCGCTCACGGGGAGTTGCGGGGGGAGACATGTACCGCCACCGCATGGTCTGTGGCAAATAGTCTCTATTACGAAGAATGTCTCAATATAGTGTTGGTTTCCTTGAACGCAAATAGTCACGAGCACAAGTTTCTCGCCTTCACGCTCTGTTGGTCTCTTCCGTTAGGATGCAGTGTAACAGTCAGCCCAAAGCTCAATTTACATATTTCAACGTTATTCGACAGGGCAGGCTGGTAGAGATTTTACATCCAGTGCTATAAGGAACAGGAGAGACAAGTGGATAAACATAGTGCGAAATTTACCTGGCATAGTTTTAAAAATAGCGGGACTTTATTTACAGGTATCGAAAGTTTACCGAACGGCAGACATTCGCCACTAAAATTCAGAGGGTTGTCTCTATCATTGCTGGAGATTGAAAAGCCGACTTGTTAGCAAGAAGTGCGCTATTAGGTAGCCTCTCTAGAGGATGTGTCAGCAGTGATCATGTTTTGGTTACTCCAAATACTGCGCATGTCCACATGGAACGGAGAGGCAAAGAGACATCGCTAGACTGAGTTGGAACAGCAGAAATATGTTCAAGAATTACATAATCATGCAGAGGTTGGGAAGCCAAAGTTTACGTGCCGCTGCTTTGGCGTCAGAGTCTTCGTCAAAACAAAGAGAGGGACTACCGAGTTGACCTCCTTCGTTCGCCGAGGCAGAGCTTTTAGGTGATGGCTTGAGCGCCACGGACACTGGAGGAGCGTCTCCAAGCGGTGTCGTCTCGGGCCTTGCTCGTCACCTGACTGACTGGCTTTCCTCATTTTTTTTGCTTCTTTCGAGCGATCCTTCTTTCCAGGCTGGAGCGTCTCCCTCGATCTCCTCTCAACACCGGCGACTGCGGCATCCTCTATCCTCCCCGCATTTTCTGACCGGTTTGGGCCGTTTCTTCGGCTGGCGCCAATGTCACTCTTGCGGTGATGCTCATGAACAGTTCAATTCTTGTTGGCGTGGAAATAAAGATAACGACCACGCTGCCACCCTTCAGATCCAGTATGAACCTTGACCCCCCGACACCAGACGCTTCCTGGCGCCATACAGTCTCTTGTTAAGTGCCTCCAGATTCTTACAAACGGAACATATCGCCTGAAATAGCAACCGTCTGTAGACGCGCGGAGCACTGACACAATATATGCCATAGGTAGGCTAGGCAGTCTGAGACCATGTCGCAGCACACGCGCTATACCGAACATTACGGTCGCTCTTTCGCTCTATAAGAAGGCAAGAAGGCAGGCTCAGTTTCTAATACGACCGATATACTTGTCCGTGGAACAGCAAAGGCTTCACAGTAGCTCGGATTGCTCACTAGACCACTGCTGTAAACAGCAGTCAGTAGAACGTTGAGTGCGATGTCTATGGTAGTGCAAAAGAAGTTAGTGCTTCTGCCATTTCTAGACTTGCGTCCTTTCTTTTGTATGTTGTGCGCGATTTCCATCACCACTAGGACTGTAATTATGGCTCGAAGGAGTTAAAGTTGAGGCATGATGAGCAAGTCAGCGGTGTTTGATAAGAGCTTAACGTAACTGCCATGACTCTGAGAGGAAGCCCAGCTTTCCACGACGGGTGCATATTCTATTATGTACCGCACATATCAGCGCCGTCTGAGCGAAAAAAAAACACAAAATACAAACTAAATCTCAGCACTACCATCATTAGATCTGCTGCTTTGAGACCGCACCGCTACAATCAGTGGGGCGTTTGAGCTCCATCCTGTAGCTGCAGGATAAAAAATAAGTCTTCGGCTTAGTGTATGTTGTCAGCTCTCTTTGTGTTACCATAAATCTTGTCGCTAGAGACGAAACGCGGAGGCCCTCAAAGACGGCCGCTGAGAAGCACACAACCCGCTTAATAGGCGCCTTGCGCTCGTACACCCGATGTGTTTGCTGAAGAGCAGTCCTTTTAAACGAGGACCGGGCCGTCTCAAAGCGTGGAAATAGAAAAGAACTGATTGTAGTGAGTGGGGTTCAGTTCATTAGCATGCATATTCACTTGAGCAAAGGGAGGCTCTCCTCTCGAAGACGGTGTCTCTAAAGTCTCGTTTCTTTCAATATCCATCCGCTCCAGTTTCGTTTCTTCAATGTTCTTGAAGCACAGACAACACCAACGCCTACTTCCGACCAGGCTGCTCATCGGCGACGTAGTGGTTGCTACTGGGTACAAACATTTAAAAATTTTCTGATTGTTTTTGGGTGGGCTTTTTGACAATGCGTTTTAGGAATACTTTAACGGCGGTACTTTAACATATGCGATGTTTTATGTACTGATTGCCATGCCTTGATTGCAAACTTTCAGCAGAAATAAAGCACGAATTCGCTGCCTACTAAAGAGGTCTCCAAACCCGCTCCGCTGCATCTTATTTGGAGGCAAAATTGAAAAGCACAAGAAAGTTTTCACCCCTTTCTATGGCTCAAAAAATATGTCATTGAGCCTCTCACGACAAGTTCACGTGGTCAGTTACGGCCGCAGCGGCTATACTTTAGCGGTGTAAGAAGGCTAAGCACCTCGTGTATTGAGATTACGGTGCACATTAATGAACTTTGCTCGGTGTTATTCAATCACAGACCGGGTGGGCTATGGTAGCCCGAGTGAAGCAATTATTAATAAATTTGTGCACGCTTGCATTTGCTCACTACAGAAAAGGAGGGCACAAGTCTGGCATTAAATTGATAAGGAAAGGAAGGACAGCGCGTTTCTACCGAGCTGAACCCAACGTACTCCTCGCATTGAAAATTTTTAGGTTGGTTGTTGTAAGGAACAGTGCCTTGAGCAATAGTGCTTCAGCAGAAGATGGCCAGGTAAGAACAAAAATGCGGACCAGAGCAGTGCACTTGAGAGGACTACTGGTGTGGTTTTTATCTCATGCATGTTATAAATCACTTGCATGCACTGGCAACAATGAAAGCAAGGTACCAAAATTGGTCTCTTTGAGGACGCATCAAAGAGAATGGAATATAAAATATTTCTTAGTGTTCATTTTTAATGTGGATCAATAAACACTCACTCAAGCCAACCAGTTGTTTATGCTCCATGTTATTTGTATTCACTGCACCAATCGGCCCCAACCACTGTTCTGCCGACTGCGAATGGAAGCAGCGAGACAGATGACCAGCAACAAGACAGGATTTTTACTTGTCTTCAATAGTGCAAGCCTGCTTCTAGCTGAGGCATAGGTGTTTGAAATCACTTCCACAATTAAAAGGACACGAGCACGGAAGCAAGGACGGGAACAGAAATGAAATGGTTTTAACTGTCGTGTGAGCACCCAAGGCGCTTTAATTTCGAGTTAAAAAACACTAATCTTCTTCCCGAGAGACGGCATTCTTTGGAGGTTCATATGCTCACACGGAAAAGCATTCCAAATTTCAGCTGCACTCTGGAAAGAGGAGCAATTAAAGTATTACAACGCGCGCTCTATAGCTCAATGTGGTAGTTATGAATACTTGAGATAAAGGCGGTACACTACCTTCAGGTAATTTTCGGTATTTATATTTAAGCCCACGTGAAAACGGCTAAAGTGACCTTAAAGGACAAAGTTCTTTGACCGCAGGACAAGGTCGCCACTTGTGCCCTAATATGCATGGCTGTAGCAGCTTCCGCAAGGCTGTACCACGAAACTAAACTTTAGCGGTTTATTATGCATATTTCTACCTTTGCCGACAGGTATGCTTGATTTGGGTAACAGATTACTTACATATCCAAAAATAGGTCACTCTCATGAATTGTACGCTGCTAATCTGATGCGTTCAGGAGCCAGTGCTATTTATTGGCGAAAGCAGTCTAGCTGCTAAAATGTGCCGCTGCATATGCTATGGACATGTCGGTTGTCTTCTGGCCATTCTTTTACTCTGATCCTCGGATACCTGCCAGTATCTAGCCTGGCCACGGCACAACTTGGTAGTTGTAGTTTAAGGGCATCAAAATTTTTTACTTGTTGTAGACATGTTCACAAGGATACCAAGCAGCAATCCTTAACTGCCGGTATCTTGCTTTCTATTCAGGTTCGCAGGCACAGAAAAGGGACCAAAGGGGTAAAAATCTGTAGCATGGCGCTTGCGTCTGGCCGGATACGGTGATCCGACCCCATTCGCCTGATGTCGTGTCCGCGCTTGGAGCATCATTACTGGTTTTGAAGCTAGAACCTTACGAGTCACATTCATAAAAATCCGGCGGCGTGTGTTAGTGTGTGTACTTAGAGGTGTTAGAGAAAGTTCCAGAAATGTCAAGACAAATAGGGTGACGTATTCGAGGTGCGGCAGCACACACAGAGACGAGCTGGCAAATTTCAGATAATCGCATACCTTTTATTCGCATTATATATCCCCACTGGCTGACTTAAATGAGGCGCCAGTTTTCCCGACTACAATCGTACCAAAATTGTGAGCGGCCGCTATTAGTGCAACATTGGGCGTGATGTCTTACGATTTCTCGTTGCTTATAGCTCACGTGTGCTAGTCACGTTTGAAGCTATGTTGCGAGAGGGATTCGAACCGACGACATATGCGCCATTTTCTTTCCTCAAACGCCAATTCTCGTATCAAAATATTGACTGAACAATTCCTCGTACACCGTTACGGGTAGCATCACGCAATTCCTCCTTCCATATAACATACGCCTTTAGGCAGGCCCCACCGCACGTGCTACACCCAAGGCTACACCCCACGTACATGATTACGCATTCACAGCACCTAAGCAGTCCTAAGTGTCCTGCGCTATTTTTAGTAGTGACGCTGCTCTTCTGGCAGCCTGCTGCCCGGAAGCTTCGCAGACCATCAATCATTAGGCCATATCCTTCATGGTGGCGGCCAGCACCTCACTACATTGTCCTTACTGTCCAACCATCCTCTCAAGCCCATCACCATTTCGCGCGCCTCTTTGCCACTGATCGGACGATCGCTCTGTGGACCCGTTATTGTTGTTGTTGTTGTTGTTGCTGTTGTTGTTGTTGTTGTTGTTGTTGTTGTTGTTGTTGTTGTTGTTGTTGTTGTTGTTGTTGTTGTTGTTGTTGTTGTTGTTGTTGTTGTTGTTGTTGTTGTTGTTGTTGTTGTTGTTGTTGTTGTTGTTGTTGTTGTTACTTTCGTTACATGGCACATACCCACGACGGGGGATTGGCCAGCGCTCATTGAGGAGAGCCCAAAGAACAGGGTAAGAAAAGGGTAAGAAGACGAGCAGGGTAAGAAATGGGCTTGGGCAGGGCATGTAATGCGAAGGCAAGATAACCGCTGGTCTTTAAGGGTAACGGAGTGGGTTCCAAGAGAAAGTAAGCGTAGCAGGGGGCGGCAGAAGGTTAGATGGGCGGATGAGATTAAGAAGTTTGCAGGCAAAGGGTGGATGCAGCTGGCAAAGGATAGGGTTAATTGGAGAGACATGGGAGAGGCCTTTGCCCTGCAGTGGGTGTAGTAGGGCTGATGATGATGATGATGATGAAGAGGACGAGGCTGGCAGCGGCGCTGGACGAAGCGCTCGCTCTAGGCCAGCGGACATTAAAACATCTCTTTGCCAAAGTTAATCGCGCCCCACTCTTCCGCTAGCCGCCACGTAGCAATGTATTCGACGATGGCCGACCTCCATGCGGCGCCAGTTTTCCCGACATTTGTACCAAAATTACGCAACCGTTTGTCGCACAGCACTACGGGTGGTGTCATATACAATTTATAATTCAATACAGCTTACATATGCTATAGCTTGTGACAGCGATTTGAACCGACGACATGTGACCTTAAATTATTTCTCTTAACTGTCCCATTTTGTCATCACAATTGTGATGTAACCGGTCGTTCTATAGTGTTCCGGTTGGTGTATTATGCTCGAGTGTGTGGGTAGTGTCAAAGATTGCGCCAACGGAGATGGTACAGACAGTAGAGCGCACTATCAGCGGCGCTACATTTTGTCCCCAGATTTCACTGCTGCCGGTTGTTTGTGTGTTCATGGAATCAAAAGTGAACTGTCAAAGTTTTCACATTCTTACACCTGAGAGGTGTTAACAGCCTGTGCCCAATTTTTATTTTCTAAGGCAGGCGCACGGAGCTGCTGTGGAGCGCAGTGGTCGGGTAGCCAGGCTCAATGAATGGTTTCGGTTGCTCTTCCATGTGTCCCTGCTGCTGGCTGCTGGTATGCCTGCATATTTTCACGCTGCTACATGGCGGGTATATCCCAGCGTTAACACCTGCCTGCTATCTTCTACGCGGATAGCGCACAGATCAGCTGGTGCCCACAAGCATTCCAAATGCTACATGGGTAGCAGATGGCACACAGATGCCACATCGGTAGCCATCGGTCGCAGTGTTAAATGCGGTGATCCTGACTTTACAATATCGGAGAATAGTGCTGTGGGCACTACGCAGTGATGGCGGTAACGCTTTACAAGTAATGGCGTTACCAGTAACGCGTTACTTTTTCACTAACTTAGTAACGTACCCGTCACCATTTTGAAACTGCAATGGGTAATGTACTTACGTTGATATTTTTCGGTAACGTGAGGTGTCACGTTACTAGTCACTTTTATATTCCAGTTGTCCCCCCCACCCCACGCCTCCCTTTTTTTAAAAAAAAGCGCGGAGTGCCTAAAGTGATGTTGCAAATAAACAAAATGTGCAGGTGTTCTCGACGATCCTTGTTGCGGCTCGCGTGCATGCCAGGAAAACCTGCCCTTGACGACGCACCGAACGAAAAATAACAGACAGAACGCCCATAAAGCATGAAACGCGTGCTCTAGCACGCATTGACACACTTGCTTCACTAACCTTCCTTGCCCAACCACTCACACACATGCACCTCTCTAAAGAGTGCAATCATGCCCCGCATTTTGGAACCATCTCATTGTTCGCAACTACTGTAAATTTGCTGAGAGTTCAGCGATGTTTTCTTTGTAAACTTAGAATTGATGACAAAGTGTCATTTTATGGTTAATGTCATGTTCAGAAAATGGCTGCACCATTAGCCACAGAGTCAGAAGCCATCACCTGTAATTGTACAGGCAACTTTAGGCCACTATAAAATTGCTGAGCTCCTGCACATATGTAGAGAGTATTTTCATTAAATTAAGATTTCGATTAAAATCGTTTGTTTCGCTTGATATATGAGTGATATATGAGCTTTATGATATTGTTATCGTGAGTTCTTGCAGCAAAGACACACTGGTTAAAATTTGTAGCCATGAAATAACCGAAAATTAACGTTCGGTACTTTTATTCGGTAACGGTAACGGTGTCGCGGTAGCTTTTTTTAGTAGCTAACTTAGGGCGGCAACGCGTTCCTTATTTTGCGTAACGAGTAACGTATTTAGTCACTTTTTTCGGCAACGCCTACAACACTGGCACTACGAGCGTGTTGCTGCTGCCGGCAAAGCCTCCTGAGTGCATGAGAAGACCAAAGCCTTCCATGTCATTATCTCTCACGGCTCCATTTCTACCTGGGCGTGGAGAGTCCTCTCCACGCGGGTTAAGCTGCAGCGCTGACCCGTTGTTCAGTCTCGTCATTGCCCATACTGCTGTTCTCAGAACATAATCGGCATGCGTTTCACGAATGTGCAGTTGCCCTGGTCTAATGGAGGGCTTTCCATGCAGGGTTTTGAATCGTGTGAGTGTCTCGATTATGGAGGTCCTGGCATCGCCCTTGTGATCAGTTTTCTCGTCTGCTCCCCTTGGCAGCGGCTTTTGCGCTTTGACGTAACTGCTGCTAATATGTGGCTTCAGGAATTTGGCAGCGCACTGTTTTTCATATGCCGGAGGAGTATAAACACAATTTTATTGGCAGTCAATCTAGGTGCCTAGAGCGCGTGCCTTCAGAGAGAGCTTCTAGGTCATTTGAAGGATTAGTATGTTTCCTGGGTCTTGTTCCTTCGAGTCATTCCGTCATGATAAATTGGTGCTGGGCTTTCGGCGAGTGAAGCTTGTTTAATTGTTTTGTGATTCTTTGTTTCGAATATCCACACATAAGGACGCTAGTTTAAAACTGTGAGCACCAGTGTTGTCTATTCTTCGCGGCCACTCGTTTTGTTGTGCTAAATCTGCAAAAACGTATAATAACCAACTCGCCAAATACGCGGTACCCCCTCCGCCATCTTCTGTAAAACCTATGTACAGGCTGGCGTTGTGTATCCTTCCTGTATAGTGCACCTGTTTGGCTGTCGTTATATTTGCCCCATGTATAGAGTCCGCTATGTATAACTGCGTATAGCCATGTATAAGAGCAATTTTGTACATATGACTTTGTGTTTGCTTGCCCTGCTCGTCGCCTTTTATATAGCTGAGATCATATAAATTCCTGTAGTTATTTGCAAACTAATTGAATGCGCTTATATCTGTGTTTCCCCCGCCTTCTGTTTTACCGCGCGTATATGAGCAGTATAAATGTCTGTGTGTTGTTTTCCGCTTCACTTTCAAATTTAGTTCGTTTACTGCGCATGGCATCATTGCATTGTAAATAATTTTCTCTAAGCACAATAAGCGCAAGTGTTTCGGCCGTCTAGTCAGGTCAGTGGCCGGTTCCGCGTCTTCTCAACTGCATCAAGCCCTTTTCATCAACAACACGTAGACAGAAAATTAACACGTGAAGGTGGTAGTTATGAAGGCTAAAAAAACAGCTCTGGGGCTTTCGCAAACATCAACGAGCAAGCTTATAGGCCTCGCAATATCCAGGAGCTTTAAGCAATACATAGACTCGCAGTTTTTCACCCGGAAGGAAACCTTACTGCACACCACTACAGGCGCTACGCTACTCCGACGGCTCAGATTTCAAGAGAACATCGGAGAATCAGGAAGGTGGACGACGTTCCAGATAACATAGCAGCGTCGCGCACGGCCTCATCCATCCAGAGGCATATTCATCGATATCTGCATCGAGGTACGCGGGAGGCAAGGGCCAAAATCATTGAAAATCGCAGCGTAGGCAAGACGAACTATGTACACGTCGACTGCTCCTAAATATTACAGGTATGGTGGCGACGGCAACTGACGCCGCTTACAATAAGTTAGCAAGCATCAGCCCCAAGAACTGCACCGTGAGTGAAGCCGAGGTGGCTGCGATTTTTCTCGAATTTGCGGAGGGCAGTAGTAGGGTAGAATCATTATCATCTCGGACTGTTAGGCCGCCTCTTGAATAAAGAAAACGAAACGGCAAGAAGTCACTTCTTATACTGATGCAAGGGTGGGGGGGGGGGAGCCATAGTGCAGCAATATTCGGCCTCTAGGGGACGCCTCTCTGACCGGGTACCGTGCAGCAGACGCCACAACTTGAGGACATACTAACCTTCAAGTTGTCGATGCAGTGAGACCCGAGCCAATAGCTCAAACATAAGGCTACTTACTTGAGCACATCAGGTGCATGAGAACGAAATATCCCCCACACACGCACAATAAGGCCCACAATAGTCGGTCCCATAGAGGCAAATGCAAACAAATATTTTCCCGTGCAGCTTTATTTTGAACACAATTGACCAAACTGTATCGAGAGACACGCTTCTTTGCCGGAGGGCCAAACTTACATCATACCACACAAAACCTAGAGGGGGAACTTAAGCACTGCCTTAGGGGTATGGCACGGCAGCGTTCACGGGTGACTTCAGTGATCTGGGGTACTCTTTGTGCATCACTCTACAGACGCAGGCACTGTTCTTTCTTTCACTCCAATGAAACAAATAACTTACTCTTAAAAGTAGAATGCGATAGCATTAGTGATCACTCCCGCTCAAGTACTAATCTGTCACCTAGATTTTGCCTATATAGCCACATAAGAGAAACTGATCACAGGACTTCACATTCACAGATTGCAGGGACTCCTGGCTCAGTGGTGCATCGGTTCGGCGATATGCCACTGCCCGGCATATGGCTCTTTCACACGCAGCCAGCGGTCGTGCTTGTGAGACCAAGGTAAGTTTTCCTTAGGCCCTCTGTGTACCAATTAATAAAGTAAAAACCACCTGCCAGTGTGTACAGGGTGCGGTGATCTCACAAGGTCTCGTGACCTTGTGGCCTATATAGCCACATACGAGAAACTGATCACAGGACTTCACATTCATAGATCGCAGGATCTCCTGGCTCAGTGGTGCATCGGTTCAGCGATTTGCCACTGCCCGCATATGGCTCTTTCACACGCAGCCAGCGGTCGTGCTTGTGAGACCAAGGTAAGTTTTCCTTAGGCCCTCTGTGTACCAATTAATAAAGTAAAAACCACCTGCCAGTGTGTACAGGGTGCGGTGATCTCACAAGGTCTCGTGACCTTGTGGCCTATATAGCCACATACGAGAAACTGATCACAGGACTTCACATTCATAGATCGCAGGATCTCCTGGCTCAGTGGTGCATCGGCTCAGCGATTTGCCACTGCCCGCATATGGCTCTTTCACACGCAGCCAGCGGTCGTGCTTGTGAGACCCAGGCAATTTTTCCTTAGGGCCCTCTGTGTACCAATTAATAAAGTAACAACCGCCTGCCAGTGTGTACGGGGTGCGGTGATCTCACAAGGTATCGCGACCTATGTAGCATGTGTTCCACCTGCTTTCTGCACACGCCGACGCCGAGGTTTTCGATGAACGGGTGTCTTAACATTGTCCTGTTAACATGAGACTGCCAATATATCAAGACACTTACTGCAGTCCACAGCGCCACAACGGAGCAGGGTGAGGCAGCGCTTTCTAGATTCGACCTTGAGGACCAGCTCTAGCTGGTGGACTAGGCCTGCGTTCCGGCTGCTGCTGCAAGATCCCTGGACTAGAGTCCAGGTCGCAGGGCTACCGCGTGTAGGGGAGTCGCCTGCAAGGTTCTCCGACAAGCTTCCCAAAAAGGGAAAATAAGTTTTTCAATCGGTCACTCAAGCGACACGCTATAGCTCTTTTTCAAGGCGTCCTTCGGCTGGTGTGCTCCCAGTCATGGCGAGCCAGAGGGGACTCTACATAAGGACATGGTGGGCGCCAAGGCCTCTCTGCCGCTGCAACTGACGAACTCCGCCGCGTTCAACATCCCAGTGGGTGCAATTTCCAAGCCACCACAAAAATTGGAGCCCGCATGGCTACCAGGACAAATTAAGTGTTGTGTAATCTGAACAGAGTGATGTCATAATAGCAGGTGAGAACAACCCAACCGTTCTCAATGAAACTTGCAAATGTGGTATAAACTATAGTAGCTCATTACATAGATTTGGTTTGTAGAGTATCATCAATCTTTCAACTCGAAGGGTCATTCTTTTTCTTAACACGGTCATAGATCCCGCTTTGACTTAATTTTTATCTCTTCCCGAAGCAGGTGGCATCTAATAATCTCAATGCATGATCCACAACAAGCTTTTTCGCAGTTCGTAATATTTCTGTCTTAATTATTTTATTCTCAATAACAAATATAAAAACGTATATAGTATCCTTTGCTCAGAACCTGTGGATCACATACCGCCTGTTTGAAGCAATCTACAGTAATAAAATGAATGAAAAATAAATCTACGTTTATACCCTAATATTTTTGCTGTGTATAGGATATACAACCCGTCCCCGATATTCAAAACGGCAAAAATGTACTTGCTAACAAAAGATTTATGACTGGTAAAAATGTAGTATAGAAACTCGACATAGTAAACAGGTTATTAAAACCTAAATGCACATAGAAATATTTCTTGTTGATCACAGTGATGTAGTGCATACTAAGACATAATGAACTTTCATAATAAGCTTTCAATAATGACCTCCAAAACAAATTAAGTAATCGCCACCACTCCTATTTTTTTGACAACCTCACCAGATAAAATTACTCGCATCACACAATATATACATATAAAGAGTCCTTGGATGGTTGTGTCATCCAGTTCATAGTAATAAGATTGCACATATCAGTTGGGACGTTAATTTGCAAAGTATTAACGAATGTTTGAAATCCACTTTTTTCCCTCCTCTTAAAGCGCGGAAAGTTTTTCGCTGTCTATAAAAAACAAATACATCATTTAGCGATGGGTTCAATGCCGGTCGCAGCCTCCACGTTTCGAAGAAGGCGAGACGAAAAAAGCACCTGTCTGCTGCGCGATGTCAGTGTACGTTAATGAATCCGAGGTTGTGTAAATACAGAGCCCTCATAGCCTATATGGCTCTTCGGACGTCAAACCCCACAATTTGAGATTTTGAAACTGTACTTTTGTAAAAATATACTAGCAAACATTCATGGTCATAAATAAATAAATTCGGTATTTTTTCATCACTCCAGTACGGCTTCAGTTTAAATATTATAAATATTAAGGCGAAAGCCTTTAATGGCTCATGCTCGCGGCCATCGATCGTGGCCTTCCGTTACGCTTCGTCTAGTAGGAACTAAACGAAGCGTTAGTTTTTATTTTATTGGCGACTGCCGATACCACTTCCACTCAAATGAATCGGCAAGTATCTCACTAGAACAGGCGATTTGATCTCATTTACGTGTGTGCATTTTCACAGCAATCTATTATCCAATAGCTCGTTTCGTTTGGTTTATGGCGGTTTAACGTCCCAAAGCGACTCACGCTATGAGGGACGCCGCAATGAAGGGCTCAGAAAATTTCGACCGCCTCCGGTTCTTTAACATGCACTGACGTCGAACAGTACACGGGCCTCTAGAATTTCGCCTCCATCAAAATTTTACCTGCGCGGGTGGGATCGAATCAGCGTCTTTCAGGTCAGCAGCCGAGCGCCATGACCACTCAGCCACCATGGCAGCATCACATTGTAATGGTTCATACATGGGCACTCGTGTAAGAAAGAAAATGACATATGGTTCTAGTAGCCTTATTAAAGGCCGCCTTTATTTTTTTTCTGCTGCATTATTACCCTGCTAGAATGCGTTCATACACGTTTATATTAGTTCCTGCAAACTGTGCTGGGAATCCCTGCGTATTAGCCTTCTTTTATCAATGCGAGCAATGCAAATTAAAACCATTTGAATACCTACCTCTCATTCTTCTCATGCGAGCGCTTACTTTGTTCTTTAGACAGATAACGTTAACTCAATTTATCCGTCTGTCAGGCATTTTTTGGCAATCTAATTTGCGAATTTATCAACTATTGCCTGTCACTTTAATTCCGCTGTCTTGTCTAGTAAATCTCACTTGGAATAGACACTAATAGAAAATATAAAATTAAGCAAAACGAATAGCTTATTCCGCGGTAATAGTAACTATGTTTGCCTTTTCTCTACGTGGTAAGATCGGTGCATTGATGAGAAAAACGCCAAACAACACAAACACGTGTGTGTGTGTGTGTGTGTGTGTGTGTGTGTGTGTGTGTGTGTGTGTGTGTGTGTGTGTGTGTGTGTGTGTGTGTGTGTGTGTGTGTGTGTGTGTGTGCGCGTGTGTGTGTGTGTGTGTGTGTGTGTGTGTGTGTGTGTGCGTGTGTGTGTGTGTGTGTGTGTGTGTGTGCGCGTGTGTGTGTGTGCCCCATAAGATGGAAATCTGAGACTAAAGACAGCTTCCACGTTTATTTCGGCATCAGTTCGTCGACGCGCTGTGTAAGCCTTGTTTTGTTCTCTCAATCAATAAGAACTATAAGGAGTAGTTAGGTTCTGCATCATGCTGCTTCAGCGAAGGGGAGAAAAACGTGAAGCTTGGATAATTCTTGCTGCTCTCTTTCCGTCTTCAATAATCACCTGCTTCGGGCCCTCGACAAACATATGCCGAAACAAACGTGCAGGCTGTCGTTTGTCTCAGGAATTTGGTGTCATTTGTGTCTATCAGGCGTCATTCTAGCTATCTAGCAGCTTCTATAGCTGGAAAAATAAAGAAGAATAAGCTGCATAAAAATCCGGTAAGATTTACTTCACATCGTTTGTAGAGCACCGATAAAATTTTGGACACAAATGGCAGTTACGTACTTCGCTCTCAAGCAAAGGACATTCGAATTAAAAGCTTGTGAGAGCTGAAAGAGGGCAGTAAGAATTTTAATGGGCATTTCATTGATCTCGTACTTAGCGCTGCGTGACGGTTCATACCTGCAGGTGCCGCGAACATTAAAACAAACTGAATATTTAGATCTGACAAAGCTTGCTTTTCAGGAACCTTTGCAAGCGTATGTAATGTTTTAAAGGTTGTTCGCCCTTTAAATCGACGGCGCCTATTCATTTATTATCGAACGTTAATGAAAATTTCAAAGTACTTCGGAACTCGGCTCAAATGAAAGAGAATTTCAATAAATGATGCTGACAGTGCAAGACTTAAATCTCTAGCCTGTCGCTGCTCTTTATTAATCAATTTTTCACACTTCTGACCTGTAAAGTCTCCCAGGAATCGGGTCAGTTAGGAGCAAAGGCTACAGCAATACCTCGTACTATTATGTTACCCTCAAGCCGAAACAGCAGTTAGGTGCGAGGTTCCATACTGAACCTGGACTGCAATGATTGGAAGTTTTTTCGAAACTGGCTATCTACCTTTTATTATTTACGGCAATTTTTTCCGTTTCCTTGTACAAAAGCTTCTTCTTTTCTATTGCGCAGAGTACACTTTCCGCGAATTCAACTAAAACGCTCTAAAACGTCTAAATACCGTTAAATCCACGGCTATAAATTTGGACTGGATAGGATACTTTTTGCTCCGTATTATTGAGAATAGTGTGTTCAGAAACTTCGATTGCTGCCAAACAATATATTTAACAATTTTCTTCAGTAGTAAATACAAGAGACTTAGTAATAAATATTGTTTTCAAGTGTTTGGAGCAGCTCACGACGTCTTAGTTTCGAACAGTTTCAAAATATTCAGCAGTGACGTTTCAAATCATGGAGTTACTCACTACAGATATGTAGCAGGCAACGTGTCAAAAAATCTTTTTTTTTGAAGCAAACCACAATATTTTTGGAAGAGCGGTAGCCCGGAAATACTTAGTCTTACCACATTCGGAGGCTTTGCACTGTCGTGCTCAGTTTTCACAGAGCCGCTTCGGCAAAAATACTTCTGTATTTGTTGCATTTAGCTCTCGGGTAAGAACCGCTGTTACATAATTTCTTGCCATGATTTGTGGAAGACACGTTGTTGGTGTGAATGAGTCTTAAGCTGGTTTTTACGTTGTGTCCTTGCCTTCGTGTCTCCACTGCTTTTTTATTTTCTCTTTCTTGTTAAATCTTTACGATAAAAATTCTCAAGGCTATTTCTTGCAAAACTTCTCACAAGAGGAATTTGTGTTCGTTGCCTAATACATTAAATCAATGCGCTGCAGCTGGTCAGAATATCCAGCACAAATCTTTTTTTTTCTTAACAGAGGTTCCCCGTCTTAAAGTAAGGATGTCGTAAAAGACGAAACTACGCTTCTCAGGTGGCCCATTCTTCCCAGCTTCAATAAAGAAAATTGGGCACGTAGGGTTCCTAAAGGGAATGCCTTCTAAACGCGACGCGTATAGGCACTCGCACCGCGACTCTAAAGTTCTGGGGCCCAGCCAGGAGAAATAGCTCGCCAGCCGGGGTACTGGCATCCTGGAGGTTGTTGTCATAGAACAAAATAAGAAAAAGCGTACATGAACACAAAAGATGAGGCGTATTACAACCAATGTGCTTAAACTTTTCGGTACGGACATTTTACGGCCACCGCGCATGTGTTTCACTTTTCCCTGTGTAGATACCAAGCCTTGCTCTGAAGACCTTTTTGTACTCGTTTAAACTTTAATCTTCTTTTTTGGTGGCGCTTCGAATATGTATGGTGCAGGCCAATCGAACTGTGTGGTTCGATGCTCTCACTCAAGTTACGAGCTCTTGAGTTTCCTCAAATAATGATTTACAGGGTTCCACTCAGTGGTTCAAGTTTAATCTTCCTTCCATTTCACAGACCAATAAACGGGCTTTTTTGCCAGGATCATAGTTAGCCACTTGGTGTAAGATCATATTTCAAACAGTATTGTGTGCAAGATGCACATAGGTGTTGTGAGTGTGAATAGCCAAGACATTCGTCAATCGCTGCTTCCTCCGCGTTTCAAATGCGCAGCCCGGGATGTGGCGACACCTAGAGAGTTTTGCTGCGTTTTTGTTGCTGTCTTATGTATTAGATTTTCCTTTATTTCCATTAAATTCGAAGTTACCCCTGTTTTCTTTCTCGCACCATTCTTTCGCGCGCACGGCGAATAGTTACGGTGTTCCAAGCTGACAATTATTCTTTCCTCTCACTCGTATCATGTAACAAAAGCCTTCAAGATAATAAGACGCCCACGAGACCCGCGTGATGGATTGTTGTTATTAAATGAGGATATTTGATCTCTTGTGCTCTCCAGGACAAACTGAATGCCAATTACATGAGGTAGCTGCATCCTTTTTCGTTCCGCCGAACGAAAAATAACATTTCTTTCCGTTAGAACAGGGCAAACAGTCATTACTCCATCAGCGCGAAAAAGGAAGCTTTCATATAAAAGAAAATGCTCTGCTATACCGATGGCTTTAAAGGCAGTGTGCCAAATGAAATATAACACCAAACTGTCCGCTGATTTTGCATTCTGAACAGGAAATTTCAGCTACGCAAAAAATGCACTGCTTAACTTTGAACTTAGCTTTATGGTAGCTTGGATACTGCTTAACTTTTTTTCTTTTCCGGAGGAGAAGCCCCTCAGAAATCTTTGCTTATAAGAACAGAAGCACAAATTTCAATTTTTCTTTCAAAGTTTTTTGATGTCCTCCTGTATCAGCGATATGAACGGCGCTGCAAAAGTTTTAACCAAGTCATAATGCATAAAGCCAAAATGTTTATTACGTCGCAGATTGTAAGGAAGAGTGAGAGATAGCAGGTACTACGTAACACTGAAGTGCTTGAAGCAGACCCTTCTTCAGCAGTTGGAGAGACCGTGAGAGTAAGCAAAATTTCAGCTGACGAGAAAGTTTTGATGAATGTCAAGCGCAGATAATGGAGGGAGCTTAATTAAAACAAAGAGAAAGGGAGAAACAAAAACACTGAGCTAGGTAAGACGGGAAAAAAATGAAAGCGAACAGTAGTTTGTCGAGTAAACTGCTTCGGTAATGGAGCTCGTGGAAAAGCTCCCGCGGGCTGCCGGGAGCCCTAATTAAATCGGCAGAAGCGACGCCTTAGCCGCCCCAACACTAATGGCTTTCTTCCTGCCTAGGAAGGTGGTTCGGAGGGAATGATTGCATCACTTCACAAAGAAGGCCTCAGGTAGAAGACAGGGTCTCGGTAACGACAAATGCGTTCTAACGGTTTTCACGAGGTTCTGATTTTTCAAGAGGAGTTTTGAAGAAGTGTCGACAATGCGCAAAACAGTAACTACAACGCACAATTGGTGTTTGTCATCGACCCACAACTTATGACGCCTGTTATCATTTCTTCATGGATCATTGCAGGCACTAATTACCAGGTATCATAATACCCTTGTAGTTCTTTTTGGTGACTTCAATTTTACCTGAATAGCTGTGCTAACCCGGCTTCCAACTTCTCGAAGTACAACAATGAAAGTTAATTCTTGAACACGTGCCGGGCTGTCGCTCCATCACAGCTGGTCACAGAACTCGCGCGCAATACTTACCACTGACCTAAGATGATAGACTTCATGTTAACAATCCATGCCGGTTAATTTTCTTTCGTTACCTTTCTTCGCTCCTAAAGCGATCACGCTGTAATTTGCGGCTCTCTGTACTGAAGGACACTCAGAAGGACAAAAATCTGGAAAGACTATAGTTCTCTATGATAAAGGTAAATAAGCAGGTATGAATGCAGAGCTAGCGTCCTTCTGCGACACCTTCGCAGCCATTCGTCCAGAGAGTTTTGTTGAAACTGAATGGCATCTTGTTAAGACTGAATTCAACGTCTAATCACAAAGTACACCGCCACTATCACAATAGCAGAGCGTGTGCGCTTGTCTTGATTAAATTCAGTTCTAAACATTTGAACAACAAGAAAAAAGGGCTTTTTCGAACTCCTAAGCATTCTGACAATGACAGTGCATGAAATAATTAGTTTTGTGCCGCTAGTGTGTACAAAAAAATCACTATGCACTGCGAATGAGAAATTTATCGACACCACACATCCCTTTCTGCTGCGTGATGGCCCAACAAAGGTTTAGAAAACCATCAATCCTTCTGTTTCAATCAATATTTTTTTTATATATATATCGGCGGCAGGAATGCACCTGAACACGGTTGCTGATGTGCTAAATGATGCATTTTGCGCTGTCTTCACTAACGAGACCCTTGTAAACCTCCCATTTCCACCGGATTATCTCATACTGAGGTGTACCCTATAATATTAGGCCCGGACGGCACTTCTAATGTAATTTTTAAACTGAAGAATTCGTCCTCGGCGGGAACAGATGGTATTAACACTACAGTCCTTAAACACTTACCTTAACATGTCTTAACATGTCAACAGCTTTCTTTTCTCGCATATTTCTGCAGTCGCTAACTACTATGCAGCATTCTCGCTGGCTGGATGATTGGGAGCGTCGTTCCTGCCTTTAACAAAGGTAACCGCTCATGCCCCAGTAACTATCCATGAATATCTATCAGAAGCGTTCGTTATAAATTATGGAGCGTATTGTTTATTCTTAGGTTGAACTCGGCTTTATCAGCATGGCTTCCGTCGAGGCCACTATCGTCCAACACAGCTTGCTTTTTTCCTTCATGATATTCACACCAACCTTGCCCATAATATACCAACTGACGGCTTTTTTTAATTTGAGGAAGACTTCGACAAAGTCCCGTATTGCGACCTGCTACCAAAACTGTCACCTTAACACTGACCCTTCTTGGCTCAGCCGGATCAGAAATTTCCGAATCAATCGTCTCCAGTTTGTTGCCACTAATTCCCATTCATACACACTCTCCCATTTCCGGACAGGTGTCCCCCACGGTACTGTACCAGGCTCCCTACTGTTCCTAATTTCTATTAACGACCTACCAAACAACTTTACAACTAACATACGTCTGTTTGCCGATGAATGTGCGATGTACCGTTCCATAAATAACCTATCTGATATCCACTCGGTATAGAACGATCTTCTCAAAGGGCAAGGGGGGTGCGACACCTGGCTCTAGAAGATATATGCGAACTAAACATTTTTAGTCTCTTTCATTCGCCGACATATGTTCTCATCTGCTAACTTATCTGATTTGCCAATGTCTCATAATTCATACTATCAAGTATCTACCTGTTCATATCTCCTCTGACTTTACCTGGGCCAGTCATAGTACTCCTATAGCTAACTGCCAATTGTTTCCCTGGCTACTAATTGCGCAACATTGCCATAACACTAACTTCTGTAAGCTGATCGCTTATGTATCGCTTGTCAGAGCTAAATTAGTATACGCACACTCTACGCAGATGCTTGAAGATAAAATTAAATATACATGGTGTCCCAGCTAACTTTAGCCAAGGCTTAAAATATGCCGCGGCACTCTGAAACCACGCGACCAAATGCATGCTTCTGGCTATTGTATGGAGCAACTCACTATTTTTGTATTGTGATTAATTGCATAATTAGTCTATATTTATTAACCAACTTCCCAAGCAATGAAGATAGGCGAAAAGTGCAATGAGAAAGCTGTAGAACTGTCCGCAAAACGTCCAATTGCAGTTTCTAACTTTCCATCTATTACGTATCGGCTTTTTTTTTTGCTGTCTGCAGATGCCCACGAAATACAAAAAAATACCACGAGACATGCCCGCTTGCGCGCAGCGATTGCGGTGCTCTCAAATGTTCCGCGTAGGAACGAACAGATCATTTAGCCCGGTGTGCTGTTGCTTAAAAAGGTGACAAGGCTGCGACGCAGGCTCTGGCTGTGCGATTTACGCTAGCGCAAGCGATAAGAACTGTGTCTGCTTGTCGCTATCAAGCGCTACAAGAGAAGCATACCGCTGGCCTATATCGCACATCCGGCTGCTGAGTCGCTGCCCTGTCACCTTTTAAGTGGCAGCACATCGGGCTAAAAGATCTGTTCTTTCCTACACGGAATGTTTGAGAGCACTGCAATCGCGGTGCACAAACGGGCATGTCACGTGGTATTTTTTCTATTTCGCGGGCCTTTTGCAATGAGAGAAAAAAAGCCGATACGTAATAGATTGAAAGTTAGAAGCTGTTCAGTTGGACGTTTCGCGGACAACACTACAACTTTTTCATTGAACTTTTTCGCTTATCTTCGTTGCTTGCGAAGTTGGGTAATTAATCTTGAATACTTATGCAATTAAGCAAAACCAAAAATAGCGTGACATACTGCATAAAATAGCCAGCAGCATGCATTTGGTCGCGTCGGCTTAGAGTGCCTAGGCGTGTTCTAAAACCCTGGCTAAAGTTAGCTGGGACACCCTGTGTAGTGTGGCGCACACTCTGGAACGACCATTCAGGGAAAGCTCCCTAATAAGATACTTGTATATGATTTGAAATGATGACGACATTCTCAACCGGTTCACGGCTCCATACCCGAAAAGGAGCGGCTGAACATTCCTTAGTTAGTGGAAGCCCCATCTGCATCACCTGTTTCGGGTGTGTAGATCAAGGGCAACACCAAGCCAAACTCAACTCTCCTCCATCCTAGATATTGTAAAAAACCAGCACAACCTTTCGACTGCAGAAAGACTCGACGCAGTTAGGACCTAAAGCTCAGTATTTGTGTGGCATTGAGGATTCCGGAAGTCAAAAAGTAAGGCCATGAACGGTGCGTTCTCACGCGCAGCGAGAATGATCGATACAGCCTTGCGGTCGATAAATAAGGGAAGCGAGACTTCCACATTAGCACCTCGTTAGCCGTTGTTATTGTTTTGTGCTTATTATAAAGAAACTCGCAGACCTACGATAAATGCTACTCAGCTCCACTGAAATTAGACTCGTTGATGTGAAGTCAGGTGCGTCTAAAATATTACGGAGCGTGCTATATGAAGGTTAAAAGTTTCTTAGTTGTAGACGGGAGCACACCTGCGGTACTTCGTACCATATCTTTGAAGTACCTCCTACGCTTTATAGGCAAAGTGCCAGGAGGCTCTCTCATGTAACCATCGCTCTTGTAAGTAGCACATTATTCGGGGCCTACGCTCGTGCAGAGCTCCTCGTATTCAGTCATGATTTTTTCGTAACATGTTTCTCAAATGCTGAGGCTGGTGCCGCGATATTTATAAACGTCGGTACGTAATTTTCATAAGAGCAGACATGGCAGCGTCATTTAAAATGACAGACAGGAGATTGGCTTTCTGCGCGGAGGTGTTGCATCGCGTTTTAAGCGTTCGCAAGCTTCCGGATTATGTACAGGGGTGATGGAAAGAAACATGAACGCAGCAGATTCTAGGTGCTCCACTGTTCGCATTTCTTTTCACCTGGATTCTACTTAGGCGGCAGCCAAGAGACGCTACAATCGTCGGCGAAACATTCTAGGACGACACTAACGTCTTTTTTTTTGTTACCACTTGGGTAAAAGCGCAACCAAAACCAATTCCAACAGCGGCGCGCGTAGGCGCTGCGTTGTTCGCGTTTCTTCCCACCGCGATAATATCTTTCATGGGGAGTACATAGCATCGTTTGGAGTGTATCGTATTCTGTATTTTCCGGGTGGACACAAAACGCTGTCTGAACAATGAGATAATTAGAACAATGCCCACCAAGCTTGTGATCATGAGGCCGCGATGTTAAATTCTGGAATACTTTGTCTGGGTGAAGAACCATGAGGCTTTGCTTTTGCATCAAGACTGTTACGGTAAGGCACCTTTTAGACACCTCACCTTTAAAAGTTTTTTTTGATGTATTATAGAAAATACATTACATGAAAACCACGGGTACGAGTGTACTGAATTTTATTATCGTTTTACAGTTGTACTTCCTATTTTACGCCTCCTGTCACGCTCCGTACTAAATCCTGACTCTAGTTCACAGGGATAGTGGATGGTTTCAGCGCCCCGCTCTATCACAGAGAACTAATACTGATTTTGCGTTGCACGTTTTGCGCAACGATATCTCGAGACAAGACGCCTTTAGAATATTTTGTTGCGGCATGTGCGCCGATGGAGCAGTCACCATCAAATGTAGTCGTCAGGATAGAATAACGAATGCTGGACTCTGTCAATGGCAACAGATTAGCCGCATTTCGCGGTATTGTAGCGTCAGTCCCCGCTTTTCTGCTTGTCGTTTTTGTCGAGAAGAATTACAATAAAATAGAGACCTAATCTATATCTATCACTCTCTAATCGAGATATGATGGCTAATAAAATTTTACCCCAATAAAAACTTGCCGACGCCGTCAGTTCACGCGTTCCAAAAATTCGTCTTAACCGTTTGAATACGCAGATGGCGCCCATTCAAGACCTTTACTTCTACTTTCTACTTAAGGGCCCTTCATGGCTGCGCCTTAGCATTAGGCCGAAAAGTGCTTGAGCACAGTTTTCTGTCTTTGCCAAGCATGTCTATCTGCACTGTAAGAAGTAAATGGAGGGCACAGCAGCCTGGCAAACCGTGTCGCTGCGCTTTCTAACGCCGGCTCGTATGAAACATTAGCATAGACGCCAGGAAGCAGCGCTCGCTATCAGCAGGCCCTTATCTTGTGCGTGCAGCGATCACTTTCACCGGCTTGCATGGGCGCTTGTTGCTTTTAACCTGTAGCAGTTAAGAGCGGTTCGCGTCGTTTGAAGCGGGGCGGCATCTGGTGCGTGCGGTCTTTGTCAATGAGCACCCGAATCTATCAACCATCTGCCTTGAATGTTTAGTTTAGCAATTAGGCGGCGATCAGTAACTTGTTGCATGGCGCTGATTCATTTCTTCTGCTCAAGTCGAAAGGCTTCCTATTATCTTCTTTCCGGGCAGAAGCCGCGCTCAGTAACGACATCCTTCACGCGATGGTGGCAGTTATACCTTGTGTTAAATGTGGTGTTAAATAAAATCTAATGCGCAGCCATTTTAACGGCTCTCAATCGTTTGCATGTTACTCCAGCAGAGCTGGTTCACTAGTTTAGAGACACAGAGACACGACCATCGCTGGCGGAGAGAGAATACATTTGTTCGAAATGGAAGGTAACGGGTTCTTTGCACTGCAACAGCGCATTTAAGAACCAACACCGTATAACAAGAAACGACTTTGAATATTAATTAGCTAGGTGTCATGACAAAAAAGAAACAAAATTAGCTAGGTGTTTTGATAAAAGATGTAATCAAATATTCCGATCAGTTCCACGGAATAAATGTTCTGATCGACAAAATCTACGCATTACACAAGACTTAACGCCCTCAACGCGCGTTGTGACGAAATTTCTGTTACCATCGAAAGAATGGTGCTATTCTTGAGCGTGGTTTCTCTCCGAAGAAAAAAAAGGAACAAAGCCTTTTGAGTTGAGCACAAGAAAAAAACAAGCGCCCCGCGCGACTCGCCTTTCATTGCAGCATCATAACTAAATTAAACAATTAAGGTAGGTTGCTGATAGCGGCTTGTGCTCATTGTGGAGGCCCACAAGCCAGCTGCCGACCAGCTCTTCAAAGGCATCGCAGCTAGCGTTAAAGAAATGCCTGGTGTCGCAAAGTAAAACTAACAAGCACTCGCTAGAACCTCCTAAACTTATCTTTGTCGCACAAGATAAGGAACTGCTGATAGCACGCGCTGCTTCCTGCACGCGCTGCTTCCGGCATTAAAAAGTGCTGCGACACGGTTTGCCACGCACCCACACCTTCTATTTACTTCGAACAGCACCTGTACGTGATCTACTGATGTGTCCCCGTGGCTTAGGCCCGCCTATAACTGAGTCATACGAAAAGGTGTCTTTAGAGTGAGACGTTAAGTAGCACTCTTCGAAAAACCGAAGTTGGTCTCTATTGGTGTGGTTCTGGAATGTAAAAAACAGAGATGATACTATCATCGAGACCGCAGTTTTTAAAAGCTAGTAAGGGTTTAAAAAAACACAAAATATATGCGCTGCTACCACTACCACCGGTCATTTTCGCAAGCAAGCTCCGGTGACTTCCACAATTTATTGTAGACCTCTAGGGCTAGTGCATGTATAAATTTATTTTCACAATGTGGTCAAGGAGTCGCTTCAGTTCTCGACATCTTAAGTTTGGGCGGAGGTGTAGGAAAGAGACTGCAGTTTTAAATACAAATTTTTTGTATGAATTGCATCTTTTAATACTGCGAAAACATTGAATCAGTCATAAAGAGGAATATAATCAGTTTTTACTGAAAATAAAAGAGGATCCAGTTCTCCTGCGTGCCACTTTACGGCATAAGCCTTATGCAGCAGGTGTATGGTTGGCGACTTTGTTGAAAGTATCGCGTGGTCGTCGAACGTCGACTGCCGAGGAGCAGCAGTGCTCATATCGGGGGGAGGAAAGGAGCATGCGCCCGGATTAAGGTGTTGGTGTGGCGGTTCTGCTTGGAGCGAAGCAAATACCGCGAAGCAAGTTTCATGGCCGACTTCTGATAGCGTTTATTTCGTGTCCCCTGTGCTGGGTGCTTGTGGCACTGGATTGGCGAAAACACGTAATGTTTCAAGCATAACGCTAGGCTGTGGTTTCGTTTACGTATAGCGTCTCGCGAGCGTTTGTTTTAACCAAATTAATGCCCGATAGCGAGGGTCCTCTACAAAAAGCTTTTCTTCAGTAACGATTACAATTGGTTTCTTGGACATGCACGCTGCTTATCGGAGATATATCCGTTTAAGATATATAGCGTAACTACATATGCAGGCGATAAATACAACTCTTTCCAGATTGATGAGACTTCGGTACATAACAGCCGATCATGGGCGCAGTTTGCTTCGCACGAATCAGAACAGCCTAGCATGTAGGCTTACTCCAGCAGCAGGAATTGTGGACATGTTCTTGTTGTCGCATGATTTCTCCTTTCCTTCGTCTTACAGCGCTGCAGCGCCAGGCAGCCGACGCTCGGGCAATGCTTTAAAAAAAGCGTCTGTCTTTACATGGCGTACTCCTGTGTCCCTTATTTCTGAGGCCCTCATGAGCCAGGCTTAGTGCCTTAGCTTTAAGTCATAATTTATCGGGGCAGAAAATTTGCTTAGCAGTTTTCAGTCGGCGCACTCTGGAGCATAAACACAGAAGTTGCTCAGAATAGACGAATTACTTGGTGCAACTCTTGCTGAAGAAGAACAAAATATTTAATATTACAACCCGCTAGACTTTCGCAAAGATATGTACGTTGCTAATGAACAAATCCTCTTCGCGGCCTTCGCCGACAGAGATGGCTGAGCTTTTTCACTTCAGGAATGTAAAGACATATTGCACGCATGTCGCAATTTCTTGGTGCCTATTAGAGGCAGTTTTTTATACCAGAGATGAACAAAATCAACTCTTTTGCTTCCAAAGAGCCTTGCGTTTGAAAGCTTTCTTGTTTCTCTTTTTTCCCGATCATAAACTGTGCAGATGGATACATAACTACGACGTTATTCTGCCCCCCCCCCCCAAAAAAAAAAAATAAAAACAGCGGCGTCTATAATGGGCCGGAAAAGTTCAGCAAATAATTAAGCAACCTCGCATATTTGCAAAATAAAACTGTTCGCTTTCCGCGCCACCATGTTGCGATTCTTCATCGTTCGTGCACACTCCATTGAAACGCTCAGCCATCTGAAGTAGTAGTCTATTTCCTCTTTTTTCTTTATTTCCAGGAGGTGCGCTGGGTGTGCTTCCTGTTCTATTTACCGCGCCGTATTTTGTGGCTTCTGAAAGCAGCATACAAACTATGCGAGATATAGTTCCGGGCGCCGGATTCAATTCCTTCCCTTAGCGTCAGGCAAGTGGAGAATCGGGAGAAATATGTATCAGTAACCGGCTGCTCATCAGTCCCGTTTGCATAACAGCACGTTCTGCGTCCTCGGTACAAGTTAGGGAACGAAGCGCACTTCAAAAGCTTAACGCGCTACACCCTGTTCTACCGTCGAAAGAAAGTTTAGTTCTTTTGTCTCTTGTGACAAATTATCGGGAAGATAAATGCCACGTTATAATTTTCATGTCTTCAACGCAATTAGAACTGCCATAGCCAAAAGCAGCGCCGCAGCAATCCCGAAAATAATGAGCACGGCGGCTGCGGCCAGCGTACGCTGAGTCATTCCCAATTAGAAGCGCAGCCGGTATCGATTCGACTCGGCCCGGAGTAGTTTGACAGCGTTAGAGGAACTACTCGGGCTCTCGCATTTTTTTTTGCTTTTCTCTTTGCCGTTTTAGTTCCGTTTATTTTTGTTTCATAAATGGCCTTTAAATTTCTCCAGTCCATGCGCATGAAAAATGGCCCTTTTTGTTATCTTCCAAAAGCTGAATAGCTGCATTTTTTATTTTGGTTCCTGGACTGGAACTAAACCTCCGTTGCGCTGAGAAACCTCCGGTAGGCGGAATACACAAACGAAGTCTAGTTAAACTCTAAAGCATTTTCAGATAGCATAAATCCATAACTTCATTTCCTTGCTGGTTCCGTCTCTTAACCATAATCTAACAACGCCTCCTTCGCGTTAGGATGCAGTAAAGGTAATGAATGACCCCTGTAATCCCGTTAGTCGTAGAGCCTAAGCAACTCTTGGAAAAACGCCACACTCTTGGAGGAAAACAAAGTGTCTTGCTCATTTTCGCGCATAATTATTGGCAAAATAAATTTTAAGGGTCCGGAAATAAAGGCATAGCTATTCAGAAAACAAAACAAAACAAAACAAAAATAGGTCTTCAAAAAACTAGAAAATAAAAAGGATGTTGTAGGGTTTTAAGTAGTTAAGCGAGTAGACATGCGAAAGCATGTATTTAGCCTGGTGACTCATGCTTTTGGTTTTCTGATTCTTGGTTCGAAAACCACGAATCAATTCACGGAAAAGTGTTCCGAAAAGCCCACATGCCCAGTGGAAGAGGATAGGAGGAATATCGAAGTGGTTCCCTACTTCCACAAGGCGTCACATGGGCTGAAAAAAGTGGCTCGAAAATTTGGCGTCACTTTGGTGTTTTCTCTTTGCGAAAGCTCTCCGGTTTGTGCCCCCAAATCTCTGGCGGCCAGCGGTAGACTGGCGCTTGCATCACTAAGCACTAGACGAAGTTCACCAGGTGCGCAGTGGGGGCGGTCTATTCCATTCCATTCTCCTGCGGAATAATATATACTGGGCAAACTAGAGCGTGCCTAAATGAACGTTTAACGCGGCACAGAGCAACTTTGTGCTCGGGCACGTGAAGCAAATTAGCTTTGCATGTCAAGGACTGCCACTGTTCCCTACGGTTTCACCTAGTCAGTATTATGGCTCGGGGTAAAACAAGACTTGAGCGCGAGCTGCTCGAATCATTTTTAAACAGGAAAAATAAGCAGAAATGGGTAAGCGACGCTTCAATCATATTCACTAAAAAGGAAGGCTCAGTTCTTATCTTCGTAGTTTTCCCTCACCTTGCCCAAAGTGTGCGCTTGCGCAGGGAGTATGTATTAATGTGGCTGTATTCCTCGCAATAAATCAGTTGTAAGTCAAGCGGTGTTTTGTGTGCATCGTTGTTCTTATCCTACATCTGTTTCGCTGGTTGTACCATTGAATGACCTTCCTCCCGTGTCCCGTGCCACATTTGTTTCACCTCTGGAACAAATTGCTCTCGATCACCATGGTGGAAAGTTGTTTTTTGACGTAAATGGAAGTTTCTAATAGCACAACACAGCCAATCTTATGGTGTTGGCTGACTCATGTACTGAACAGCTGCAAGAAGTCCGGCTATTGTTCGGACGCAGTTCAGGTTGTCTAATGATTTTTGCTGCTGAATGTTACCTGCCAATGGTTAGGGAATTGGTCTACTAAAGGCAGGTATTGACCGCAGATTCGGTTGATGAGAGGGAAATAACTAGAAGAAACAGAACGGGGTGGAGTGCATTTGGCCGGTTCTCTCAGATAATGAATGACAGTTTACCAATATCACTCGAAAAAAAAGTATCTGACAAGCAATGCGGTGGCAAGAAAACCGATGGTCGTTAAGCGTAACGGAATGAATTCCAGCTGACGGAGAGCGTAGCAGTGAGCGGCTTAAATTAAGTGTGGAGATAAGAAGTTTTCTGAGGTAAGGTGCTGCAACTGCCAAAGGACAGGGCTAACTGGAGAGGAATGGGGCCGGCCATTGTTCTGCAGTGGACGTAGCCAGGCTGATGATAGTTGTTATGAGTGAACTGTATGGCTGGGATGACAATGACACAGGTGAGATAGTGAGTAGTATCGTGTCATCCGTGTGCATGTGGGTACGGTCGGTATACTCTGCAGCCGCCGCGGTGGCTCAGTGGTTACGGCGCTCGGCTGCTGACCCGAAGGACGCGGGTTCGATCCCGGCTGCGGCAGTAGAATTTCGATGGAGGCGAAATTCTAGAGGCCCGTGTACTGTGCGTTGTCAGTGCACTTTAAAGAACCCTAGGTGGTGGAAATTTCCGGAGCCCTCCACTACGGCGTCTCTCAGCCTGAGTTGCTTTGGGACGTAAAACCCTATAAACCAAACCAAACTAACCTGTATACTCGGCGTGGAGTAAGGACAGTGTCATCTGCTTGAGGAAAAGCTTAGACAGGTCAGCTTCCTTCGCAGTCCTCGGTAGAGTGCACATATGGGCCGAGCAGTCTTCAGAGTGTAGACGGAGGTTGCGCTGCTTCGGAGACCTGCAATAGCGTACCATCTGTGGAGTGGTAGACTACACGAGATTCAGCATAAGGTCAGCTAATATGTTCCCTCGAACCGACTTCCTATGTGTTTTGCATGCTTGACAGACAGGAGAGGGGATTTTGGAATTAGGCTGCCTGGAGAAGCTCCTTGGAAGCTACATTCTGCGGCGATAACCTAATACATTTTTGGCGCAGTGCTCAAGAGCCTGTGGCCAAATGCAACGACAAGCAAACTAAAGGCCAGCACGAAAGGCGTCTGGTAATGGTTTTAATGCGTAAACATTACGTGGCTGATCGTCAACGAAACCTCAGAGCTGACCAGCAACAATAGTCCAAAACTTCCCAGTGGCGTCACGATCATCTCGCATGAAAGTTAGCAGTCGGCCATACGATACTGACATCTACAGCTTAAAAAATATTATTATTTCCCATGCGGGAAATTGAATCAAGCACCTTCATATTGTCAGGCGAACACACAACCGACACGCCACAAATCCACAGTTCCTTCTTTGACGAATAAGATCAACTCAAGAGTATGCTGTTTTT